>NC_091219.1:6811206-7117315 GCF_040958095.1 Procambarus clarkii
AGACAACTAACACAACACCTATACCCCCTATTAGACTATTTTACAGGAACTTCTTTTCCACAGCTCATAAAACGGAGGAAAGGGTCCTGAAAGATATTGTTAATAGAAACGTTATGCCTGCAGACAAAAATCAGAGGATACATCTGACGATTTACTATAAAACCAGAAAAACGGAAAGCCTACTCATGAGAAACTCTCCAGACACAAAACAGAACGCTTTAAAAGAGACTAACGTCGTCTATGCCTTCAAATGCCCACTTGGGGACTGTAAGCTCCAAAAAACCCAGTATATAGGCAAGACAACAACATCTCTTTCTAGGCGTTTAACGATGCATAAGCAACAGGGCTCCATTAAGGAACATATAATCTCTTCCCACAACCAAACCATCGCCAGAGAAATCCTAGTAAGCTACACAGAAATCATCGATAGATACAGCGATAGCAGGCGGCTTGACGTTTGCGAGGCACTACACATCAAGAAATCAACACCAGCAATCAACAGCCATTTATTGCACAACTATATTCTACCCACCTCAAGACTCCGCTCCAATATAGAAGCATCAAGAAATATGGACCAATAGGCTTTCTACAAACACTTCTATTCAATACCCATTGTTTATGTTCTGTCTTGTGTTGATACTTTTAATACCCTATTAATATCCCCTCTTGTTCTGTCTTGTGTTAATGCCACATCACCCCTCCCACCTCACTCAAATGTAGATATAAAATCGGAGATACGTAAGTTCTAATCAGTTGTGTATTTGTGAAGTCTTTGAAAATATAATAAGTTTTACGAAACGCGCCCGTGTCGCGTCAGACTAGAAATAAAAATGAATTTTGGAGAAGTGATTTTTGATTTACCACCAACAGTGAAGCGTAATGTACGAAAGATTGAGAAAATTCGTGTTAGAATTATTAATCTTACTTTTTCGGTCATATTTAATAATATATGTCTACAGGAAAGACTGCTACCAAAATATACTAATATATATATATATATATATATATATATATATATATATATATATATATATATATATATATATATATATATATATATATATATATATATATATATATATAAATATATATATATATAAATATATATATATATAAATATATATATATAAATATATATATATATATATATATATATATATATATATATATAAATATCTATATTTATATATATATATATTTATTTATATATATATAAATTATTTAAATTTTATATTTATTATTATTTAATTATTATTTATTATTATTTATTATATTATTATTTATATTATATATTTATATTATATATTATATATTATATTATATATTATATTATTATATATTATATTATATATTATATTATATTATATATTTATATTATTATATTATATATTTATATTTATATATTATTATAATATATTTATTATTATTTATTATTATTTATTTATTTATTATTTATATTTATTATTATTTTATATTTATTATTATTTTATATTTATTATTATTTAAATTTATATTTATTTAAATATATATATATATTTATTTATATATATATATATAAACATATATATATATATAAATATAAATATATATATATATATATATATATATATATATATATATATATATATATATATATAAATATATATTTGGAAGGGATTACCACCTCTAGCTGGAAGAAGGGGGACCCATAGCCTCGGAGGAAACCACGCATAACGCATTAGAGGGAATGTTTAGATCCCCTCCAATACAGTTTCTGTGTGCTTTTCTCCTACCACCCCCTTCCTTAAATATTTTTTGTGCTTTATTATGCATTTGATGGTTACAAGATATACATGGGTTGATACAAAAATAATAATGCAAAAAGGTGCTTAAAGGTTATGGATCTCTTGAAAAACACAACAATGGGAAACATTGATGAATGTCACAGACGGGTTCGATCATTGTTGCAAGTCAAACACTTCTTCGAATTCCTCTGAAGTTGGACTAGTGCCCAAGACGCAACAGGCATTTCCCCTCTGAATCGCAACACTGAGGCGCTGGAACAAGAAACTTTTTGCTCTCTGGTCTTTTGTAGCGCTGATCAATTTGTCCCCCAATTCCTTCAGGAACTTCAATGCACATTTTCCCCACGAACCGAGGGTCTCATAGCCGATCGGAACAAAGCTGTAGCAGTGTGCTAGACCTCTGTATTTAATAATTTTCTGCGATTCCCTGAAAGAAGCATATATATAAATATATATATATATATATAAATATATATATATATAAATATATATATATATATAAATAAATATATATATAAATATATATATATATATATATATATATAAATATATATATATATATATATATATATATATATATATATATATAAATATATATATATATATAAATATATATAAATATATATATATATATATATATATATATATATATAAATATACAACTTTAGAACACTTTCCCACCAGGAGACTCGAATATTATATATTTATATTATTATATTATATGTTTATGTTTTGGTTAGGAAAGTGTTCTAAAGTTGTACACTTCACTCTCGTGTTTAGGAGAGTTGTGCCATATATAAATATATATATATATAAATATATATATATATAAATATATATAAATATATATATATATAAATATATATATATATATAAATATATATATATATATAAATATATATATAAAAATATATATATAAAAATATATATATATAAATATATATATATAAATATATATATATAAATATATATATATATTTATATATATATATATATTTATATATGTATGTTTCATTGAATATGACCGCATATTCTGTATTTATTATTTTCTGGTTTAGGGCTTCTATCCCTCTATTTTCTTAGCATCAGGGCTTAATTGGAATAGGAGTTCTCCAAAACTCATTTTCGTACTTTTAGGGTGAAGAAAAGAAGTGATTTACTATAGAGTGTATTACACTTATTTGTATAATTTGCACGACGTTTCGAACCTCCATGGTTCATTCTCAAGTGAACAGATCTTACAATACTAGTTGATTTTATACCCGCATTAGGTCAGGTGATAATACAATGAAGGGGAAAAACATGGGGGGATACATAAGGGATAAACATAGGGGCTGCAGAAGGCTTATTGGCCCATACGAGGCATCTCCTATCTAAACACAAAGATTAATCCAGTGTAATTGGCCTGTTATGTTGGACATTGTCTTCTGTGTTGGCATCGATATGTTCTTGTCTTGTCCTTACTCTCATGGTGGGTAGAGTAAATAGTTCTGTGATTTGGGTGTTCATGGTAGGTCGCTCTATTCTTATGTTAATTGCCTCAAGAATTTGTAATCTTCTTGAATCTTGGGTTTTGTCTATTATGCAAGTATTCTTGTTCAACATTTCTCTTGTTAGAGTAATGTCATGGGCTTGTCTCATGTGATTCCTAGGGGCACCAGATTGAAGATGGCATGTCAAACGCCTCGTCAGCTTGGTCGACGTCATACCTATGTACTTACATTGAAGGTTACATCCTTCGTGGGGGCAAGTGTACATGTATACAACGTTTGACTGCTGTAGAGGGTTCTCCGTCGGCTTCGGGCTGTTTTTGATAAGGAGTTCGGAAGTCTTCTTGGTTTTGTAGAATATTATCAGGTTCATGTTTTGGTTAGGAGTAGTGCTTTTTACTCCTTTACGGATTATTTCTTTCATTATTCTTTCCTCTTTTATATGTTCACTGTGCATGGTTGATTTGTAATATAATTTTATTGGGGGGTGTTGTGGTTTCTGTTCTAGGTTCTGAATTATACCAACGGTCCAAGTGTCTTCTTATAGCAGCGTTTATTTCCGCGTTGCTATATCCGTTGTTCACCAATACCTGAGTTACTCTTTCAAACTCTCTACTCACGTTGCTCCATTCAGAGCAGTGGGTAAGCGCTCGACGAATATAAGCATTGAGAACACTGGCTTTGTATCTTTGGGGGCACTCACTTCTACCGTTCAGGCATAATCCTATGTTGGTGGGCTTGGTATATACGTTGGTGCTTAAAGAGGTTCCTGTTTTTGTTATTAGTACATCCAAGAATGGCAGACTGTTATTTTCACTATTTTCATGTGTAAATCGGAGTACTGACTCTCTCTCTCTAGGTGTCTTTTTAGGTCAATTAGTTCATCTGAGTCTTTTACTATTACGAATATGTCATCTACATAACGGCAGTATACAGTTGGTTTTTGTCTGCTACTGAAGACCCTATCTTCGATGGTTCCCATATAAAAATTAGCAAACAAAACTCCTAAGGGGGAGCCCATTGCTACTCCGTCTATTTGTAAATACATGTCTCCTTGTGGACTGATGAAAGGGGCTTCCTTTGTACATGCTTCGAGAAGACTTTTCAAGTGTGGCTCAGGTATGTCTAATTTGGGGGTGCTCTCGTCTCTGTATACTCTGTCCAGTATCATTCCTATGGTTGTGTCGACTGGGACGTTGGTAAAAAGGGATTCAACGTCCAGGGAAGCGATGATTCCATCGGGCTGGGTAGGTTTGATCAATTCTAGGAAATCTGCTGATGATTGTAGACTAAACTTACTTGGAGTGTATGGAGTTAGGAGTTCATTGAGTTTCTTTGCCAGGTGATAAGTTGGGGTTGGTATTTGGCTGATTATAGGGCGTAGTGAGTTACCTGGTTTATGCGTCTTAACATTGCCGTAGGCATATCCTAAGCCATAGTCGCCTTGAAGTTTATTGAAATGCACACTACCTTTCTTTGTGTTGATTGCTGTAATTGTTTTGTTTACTTTCCGCTTAAGGTCTTCTACGGGGTTCCTCGTGATTCGTTGAAATTTGGAGTCGTCACTTAGGATGTCGCTAATTTTGTTCATGTATTCATGGGTAGGAATCAATATATATATATATATATATATATATATTTATATATATATATATATTTATATATATATATATTTATATATATATATATTTATATATATATATATTTATATATATATATATTTATATATATATATATTTATATATATATATATTTATATATATATATATTTATATATATATATATTTATATATATATTTATATATATATAAATATATATATATATATATATATTTATATATATATATATATTTATATATATATTTATATATATATATATATTTATATATATATATATTTATATATATATATATATATATATATATATATATATATATATATATATATATATATATATATATATTTATATATATATATATATATATATATTTATATATATATATATATATATATATATATATATATATATATATTTATATATATATATATATATATATATATATATATATGTCGTACCTAGTAGCCAGAACTCACTTCTCAGCCTACTATTCAAGGCCCGATTTGCCTAATAAGCCAAGTTTTCCTGAATTAATATATTTACTATAATTTTTTTTCTTATGAAATGATAAAGCAACCCTTTTCTCTATGTATGAGGTCAATTTTTTTTATTGGAGTTAAAATTAACGTAGATATATGACCGAACCTAACCAACCCTACCTACCCTAACCTAACCTATATTTATAGGTAAGGTTAGGTTAGGTAGCCAAAAAAAGCTAGGTTAGGTTAGGTTAGGTAGGTTAGGTAGACGAAAAAACATTAATTCATGAAAACTTGGCTTATTAGGCAAATCGGGCCTTGAATAGTAGGCTGAGAAGTGCGTTCTGGCTATTAGGTACGTCATATATATATATATATGTCGTACCTAGTAGCCAGAACGCACTTCTCAGCCTACTATGCAAGGCCCGATTTGCCTAATAAGCCAAGTTTTCCAAAATTAATATATTTTCTCAAATTTTTTTCTTGTGAAATGATAAAGCTACCCATTTCATAATGTATGAGGTCAATTTTTTTTTATTGGAGTTAAAATTAACTTAGATATATGATTGAACCTAACCAACCCTACCTAACCTAACCTAACCTATCTTTTTAGGTTAGGTTAGGTTAGGTGGCCGAAAAAGTTAGGTTAGGTTAGGTTAGGTAGGTTAGGTAGTCGAAAAACAATTAATTCATGAAAACTTGGCTTATTAGGCAAATCGGGCCTTGCATAGTAGGCTGAGAAGTGCGTTCTGGCTACTAGGTACGACATATATATATATATATATATATTTATATATATATATATATATTTATATATATATTTATATATATATTTATATATATATTTATATATATATATATATATATATATATATATTATATATATATATATTTATATATTTATATATATATATTTATATATTTATATATATATATATATATATATATATATATATATATATATATATATGTCGTACCTAATAGCCAGAACGCACTTCTCAGCCTACTATTCAAGGCCCGATTTGCCTAATAAGCCAAGTTTTCATGAATTAATGTTTTTTCGTCTACCTAACCTACCTAACCTAACCTAACCTAGCTTTTTTTGGCTACCTAACCTAACCTTACCTATAAATATAGGTTAGGTTAGGTTAGGTAGGGTTGGTTAGGTTCGGTCATATATCTACGTTAATTTTAACTCCAATAAAAAAAAATTGACCTCATACATAGAGAAAAGGGTTGCTTTATCATTTCATAAGAAAAAAATTATAGTAAATATATTAATTCAGGAAAACTTGGCTTATTAGGCAAATCGGGCCTTGAATAGTAGGCTGAGAAGTGAGTTCTGGCTACTAGGTACGACATATATATATATATATATATATATATATATTTATATATATATATATATATATATATATATATATTTATATATATATATATATATATATATTTATATATATATATATATATATATATATATATTTATATATATATATATATATCTATATATATATATATATATATATATATATATATATATATTTATATATATATATATATATATATATATATATATATATATATATTTATATATATATATATTTATATATATATATATATATTTATATATATTTATATATATATATATATATATATATATATATATATATATATATATATATTTATATATATATATATATATATATATATATTTATATATATATATATATATATATATATATATATATATATATTTATATATATATATATATATATTTATACATATATTTATATATATATTTATACATATATTTATATATATATTTATACATATATTTATACATATATTTATATATATATTTATATATATATTTATATATATATTTATATATATATTTATATATATATTTATATATATATATTTATATATATATATTATATATATATTTATATATATATTTATATATATATTTATATATATATTTATATATATATTTATATATATATTTATATATATATTTATATATATATTTATATATATATTTATATATATATTTGTATATATATTTATATATATATTTATATATATATTTATATATATATTTATATATATATTTATATATATATTTATATATATGTTTATATATATATTTATATATATATTTATATATATATTTATATATATGTTTATATATATGTTTATATATATATTTATATATATGTTTATATATATATTTATATATATATATTTATATATATGTTTATATATATATTTATATATATATTTATATATATATTTATATATATATATTTATATATATATTTATATATATATATTTATATATATATTTATATATATATTTATATATATATTTATATATATATTTATATATATATTTATATATATATTTATATATATATTTATATATATATTTATATATATATTTATATATATATTTATATATATATTTATATATATATTTATATATTTATATTTATATATATATTTATATATATATTTATATATATATTTATATATATATTTATATATGAATTTATATATGAATTTATATATATATTTATATTTATATATATATATATATATATATATATATATATATATATTTATATATATATATATATTTATATATATATATATTTATATATATGTATTTATATATTTATATATATATATATATATTTATATATTTATATATTTATATATATATATATATTTATATATATATATATATATATATATATATATATATATATATATATATATATTTATATATATATATATATTTATATATATATATATATTTATATATATATATATATTTATATATATATATATATATATATATATATATATATATTTATATATATATATATTTATATATATATTTATATATATATATATATATATATATATATATATATATATATTTATATATATATATATATATATATATATATATATTTATATATATATATATATATATTAATATATATATATATATATATATATATATATATATATATATATATATATATATATTTATTTATATATATTATGGAAGGGAGTACCACCTCTAGCTGGAAGAAGGGGGACCCATAGCCTCGGAGGAAACTACGCATAACGCATTAGAGGGAATGTTTAGATCCCCTCCAATACAGTTTCTGTTTGCTTTTTTCCTACCACCCCCTTCCTTTTTTATTTTTTGTGCTTTATTATGCATTTGATGGTTACAAGATATACATGGGTTGATACAAAAATAATAATGCAAAAAGGTGCTTAAAGGTTATGGATCTCTTGAAAAACACAACAATGGGAAACATTGATGAATGTCACAGACGGGTTCGATCATTGTTGCAAGTCAAACACTTCTTCGAATTCCTCTGAAGTTGGACTAGTGCCCAAGACGCAACAGGCATTTCCCCTCTGAATCGCAACATTGAGGCTCTGGAACAAGAAACTTTTTGCTCTCTGGACTTTTGTAGCGCTGATCAATTTGTCACCCAATTCCTTCAGGAACTTCAATGCACATTTTCCCCACGAACCGAGGGTCTCCGAGCCGATCGAAACAAAGCTGTAGCTGTGTGCTAGACCTCTGTATTTAATAATTTTCTGCGATTCCCTGAAAGAAGCAGCACCACCGCTTTCACGTGTGCTGTAGTGGAGGTAGGTACTGGCCAGTGTGGCAGCGCACGTGTAGTCCCATACCACTTGCTTACCATCCTTCTAAGGTAGCAAGGTGACCCCATCAGGGCGCTTCTGAGGGTCGTTAGGTCTGGATAAGTGTGGTTCTCTTTGTGCCGGGCAGCGGGCTGTGGCGAGGCTCCTCTTGATGATGTCGTTGACTTCTTCATGTCTTGCAATTTTTTCCCTGTGATTTACGACATACCAGACCATGACGACCATATTGGTCTGCCATCGCAGTTCCGCAGATGCACCTATGTTCGGTGAGAATGGGGGCGGCAAGGCGAAGGGCAACTCCAATGCGGAGAGCGTCATGACTGAGGCGAGTTCCCAGGGCTGCATTGGGCACAGCAAATAAAAAATCCCCGGCGTGGGGTGCTGTTACTGCTAGGAGGCGGGCTTTGTTTTCAGCATCAGCGTTGTCAGTCATTGCTGTGACAGTCTTTTCCATTATGGGGCTATCCCAGTGGGCCTGCTTGTGGTCTTTTGGGACTTGTGGTCGGGGTTGAGGGTGTGCAATTGTGTCCCATTGTCTGGCTGCTTCGATGAACGTTTGATCATGAGTTCCCGCTGTCTCTCTCATACGCTCTGGTAGGATCTGCCCTACCAATTCGTTGGCTGCTGTACATGAGGATAAGAATGCTGGAAGTGCTACCTCAGTTGCCTTTCGTATGCCTATCCCTCCAAATCTCACTGGTAGTGTTGCTTGGTCCCACTGACTGTCATCTAAATCTAGGTTGAGCGCCTTCCTGAATATTGACCTGAGGAGCTCATCATATTGATGTAGAAGTGGGTTGCCAAAAGTTGGTGCACACCTTAAGAAGTATGTTAGCCTGGGCAAGGTAAGGCACTTTGTGAGAAGGTAGAGGGCATCGTGGGAGTCCAAATCCCCAATTCTCTCTTCCATCCTCTTTAGGTCTCTAAACTTTTCGTCAAGGACTGCAGCAATGGCATTGTGGCCCAGAGGTGCTCCGAGTAGTGTGCTGTCGGTAGGTTTAACGACTGAGGCTTCTGGTAAAACTGATTTCACTGCTCTAATGATTACTTCACTGGATGCAATAATTTCGCACTTGGAGGGGTTAAGAACGAGACCCGTGGACTCCCCCCGTGTCTTCACCAGCTGCAGGTCTTCCAGCAGGGAATCTTGTGTGCCTGCCAGAGTGCCATCATCCAGGAACCAGATGTTGAGCTCACTGGACAGTCTGGTTGTAATTTCTCGAACCGCTATGCAAAAGAGGAACGGTGCAAGTGGGTCACCCTGTTGAATTCCCTCTGCTGAGGTGACTTCATGTTTGCCAAACAGGAGGGTTGAGTCTTTACTGTAGCCTGCTGACACAAACGGGAGAATGCTTGGGCAATGTTCCTGGACTGCAGTGAGGATTGCTTCCCTTTTGACCGAGTTGAAAGCGTTTTTAAAATCTAATTTTACTACTGCCTGGTCTTCAGTAAGAGAGCTAATGTAGGCTCGTGCAGCATGAGCCGCTGCTTCACAGCCTTGGGGGACTCCAAACCCCAGCTGGTTGGGTTGCAGCATGGTGGCTGCTTCCATTCGGATACTTCTGACAGCAGCCCTTGCAACTAGGCGGCGAAGGGTATTACCAACGGCAATGGGTCTGATCCCTCCCCCCTTCTTTTTCAGGGCACATAGGGATGCACCAAAGAAGAATGGTTTGATTTCATCAGGGATTAACCCGGCGAGGCAGTTGTTGACAAACGTTGTGATTTCTGCCAGGAGCGCTTCTGCAGCTGGGCCAAGAACAGGGTTCACCATTTCCTTCACATGTTGAGGTCTTACCCCTGTGTAGCCTCCTGAGGAGCCTGGGGGAAATGAAACGATAGCTTTATAAACCTCTGACTCCCGGAGGACGAGAGGTTCCTGGTTAGGGGAGAGCCTGACCTGTGGGGGAGGTCCACCTACGGCCCTGAGGGGGTGTTTTTCTCTCAGTGCTTGGGCTGTAATTTCATCCCTGGGCAAAATTTTGTCCTCACTTGTGATCAACCTGAGTGCCCCGACTGTATTGCCCTCTTCAATTTTCTTGCTGACTTGGGTACCTAATTTTCTGTTGTCGCTGATTGTCGTACTTGGTCTGCCTCGGCGGTGTTTGGTGTGTTTGGGGAGGCGGACTAGGTTGTCAGCCCTAGGAAAATCCCTAATTGCTTTATTGACGGATGAGGCCAGTGTCTTGCCTCTTCTGTCTGGTACACCTAAGCATGCATTGCCAAAAAGTAACAGATTGTGCCAGGCTTTGATGGCATCAGGTGCATCAAGGTTATTTGACCCTCTGTTGACTTTTGCGATGAGGTCCGTGTATTTCCCGGCAGCAAATGGGCGAGAGGCCTTTGGGTTGTGGGTGAGTGTCCTGGCTGACGTTGCTTTAATTGCCTCTAGCAGGTCGTCCGTTGCAATGTAATCCGTTGCGATTTGTACTGGTGCAACAGGCTCCTGAGTGCTGCCTCCTCCCACGGGAGGCCTCCCTGACCCAGGACAGTCGCCATGCTGGCGTATGACTCTAGAGACCGAGTTGATGCTGATGTTGCTCCCACAAACACTGCATGTGCCTCTCCTTTGATTGGCTTCGGGTGGGGTGAGCTGGCTGGTAGTGGCTTCTTCTGCCATCCCCTTAGGTAAAGTGAATGTCACCTTGCACTGGAGTATTTGTCTCTCCCTCCTGGCTGGGGGGGACGAGGTTGTCCCCTATACAATGCGTCATGTCTGGGCAGATGTCTGGGGTGGGTGGGCCCGTGGAGGTTGTGGGTGGGGGTTGGGAGGCTGCGCTGGCCCTGTCTGGGAGGGGGGCCGGGGAGGGAAAGGCGCGACCACCTGATCGTGGGAGGTGGGTCCTAGTCTCTTCTACAGTTGCTCGTATTTTCCTCTTCACTCACTCCTAGTATCCTCTTCACCCACTCCTAGTGTCCTGCACACTCACTCTGTCTCCTTCACACCCACTCCTAGTCTCCTCTACACCCACTCCAATCTCCTCCACAGGCACCCCTAGTCACCTCCACACCCACTTTAAGTCTCCTCCACACCCACCCCACGTCTCCTCCACACTCACTCATAGCCTATTCTACACCCACTCCTAGTCTCCTCTACACTATCTCCTAGTCTCCTCTACACCCACTCTTCGTCTCCTCTACACTCACTCCTAGTCACCTCCACACCCACTCCTAGTCTCCTCCACACCCACTCCTAGTTTCCTCTTGTTGGAAAGTTCCAACACTAATACATCCTTATTGTATCAAAATATATCACCATTGTATACTAGGCATAGTAACTATTAATTCTACTAATTGTAGTACAAATATAAATTAATAATTTCCTATTAATTAACGCGCGTCATTTACGAAATTCTTCCCACATCGAAGGACATTATTGCGTCAGATAATATTCTCAACCTTTGTCAATATTCTTTACAAGAATTAATACCTGATAATATAACAACTAGTGATCCTATAACAAATTATCAACTAAAAGATCACTATATAACAGTTTATCTGTTATCTTAAACTATCATGGAGGAGACAGAAATTTTCTCCATTTCTCGTTTAATAAGAACACTGTTCATATTTATTATTATTCAGCGAGAATGTGAACAATATATAACTCCCAATAATTCTGACCCCATTCTCATTAACGTATTAAGTAGAGTAATTACAATGAAAAGAATTTTCCGATTCTACTAAAATATGTTGCGCATGCGCGTGAGAGGGGTTGAGGGAGGAGCATAGGACGCGAGACTTCCACGCCTGTGGACGACGGCTGAGACAACGTGGCGGCCATAAGTCCAGGGAGAGGCGAAATTTTCACCAAGTACACGATCGGCCATTGCTATTAATCGGCCCTGGAGTGTGTAATTACTCCATTAGCGATCCAAGGATTGCATCGGTGGACAACCAGCAGGTTAAGTGGTCTAGTTTTCGTATAGGACCTCATTATATGTTAACTTTACCCTTAGTCCTTCGTTACGTCGTGATCCCTCCCCAATTGACAAGTACGTCCACAGGGAATTTAATTTTTCCCTTCCAATGAACTGTAATGATATAATTTAACTTGTGTAGACAATATTTACACCACATTGGGTATCGAGCGTGTGTTGGAGCAGCCGTGAGTGCAACAATTTCCCACGCTACGCTAGCGGGTCACGTGTTCCAGCAAGTTCCAGATGACGCCATCTCAACACCACGCTTCTGTTCACTGTCACAGCTAAGCAGCTGAGATTATATCAATTTAGTTATTGCTTACTTATGAACAGTTGAAACCTAATAATAATTTGAAATTATATTTCATTTACGGGACCTAGGAAGTCAATTCTACAGCCTCATGAACTTTAGATAGGAACAATTTTCTTATCTAACCATTATTTAATATTCTTGTACTAACCAAATTATCAAATGTTTATATCATTTATATATCTTAGTAAGATTTACTAATTTTATTCGAGGAAGAACCAGCCTCGATGGAGCGTTCTAGGAGTCAATCAACTTCTAGTATTAACCCTTAATTGTGAAGTTTGGGAAAGTTTAACTCTTAAATAGTAATTTAATCTACAGCCCATTAATATTCAATAAATAATTCTTAATGATTTCATTATCCACAGGCACTGGTATTTCAGTCCTTTCTCTATTGTTTATTTATCTGTTTCCCTATTCAGTAAAAATAGGGTGGTCCTTCGAGTAATTCGATCAATCAATTAAATATCAATATATTGAGAGTTAGCATTCCTTCACAACACAAATTTGGTCCGTCAAACCTAATAGAATGCTGAGAATCAAGCTATCCTAATTAACCATTACTAATTACTGTGTGTAGTAACCTAGGCTAACCATATTTCATTATCTGTGGCAACCAGCAGCGTACCACATATGTTAGCCTAACTCACACCAATTTATTTGCTGTCTATACCTCATGTATAAGGTAGCTCTAGTGGGACATAGTCAGTTGCACACAACACTAAGACCTATACCTCGCACAGAGGTAAGAATCTTCAGGTCACCAGGAGCAACAGCTCACAATTTCAATAATAACTCTACATTAACACCAGTGTTAGATTGGCGTCACTATCTAACCACTATTTATCTAGGTAGTAATGACATCCATCCTACTCGACACCCAGCTGAGGTAATTAATCACCTTAAAACAACAATTTCCTCATTTAAACTTGTTAGCAGTTCAGTAGTGTTCACAATAGTGGAACCACGCTAACTAAGTAATGATAATCGTTGGGGGAGTAAGTCCAGAATATTACCAAAGGGCTGCCAAATATATAAACTTTCGACTGAGGAAAAGAGTACATTTGGATGCCACTTACATTCAATTTACAGCCAGACCATACAGGCAAAACCAGCCAAGAGATAATGTACACCTGTCAGGTGAGTCTAGGTCTCATGTAGTTGACAAATTGGTCAACGCAATCAACCATCATAAAAGGTTGTGGCTAGCAAGCCAAAATTAACTATATTTATTTTATATTTTCACTTGTGTGTGCAAGTGCACATTTATACATTACACAATCTAGAAAACCCAAAAACACAGCACACACACATATTATATATATATATATATATATATATATATATATATATATATATATATATATATATATATATATATATATATATATATATATATATATATATATATATATATATATATATATTTTGGTAGCAGTCTTTCCTGTAGACATATATTATTAAATATGACCGAAAAAGTAAGATTAATAATTCTAACACGAATTTTCTCAATCTTTCGTACATTTCTTTTCACTGTTGGTGGTAATTCAAAAATCAATTCTCCAAAATTCATTTTTATTTCTAGTCTGACGCGACACTTGAGCGCGTTTCGTAAAACTTATTACATTTTCAAAGAATTTAGTTAACACATACACAACTGAATAGAACTTACACATATCCGATTTGTTTATATCTACATTTGAGTGAGGTGGATGGGGTGAGGTGGTATTTAATAAGGTATTAATTTCATCAACACAAGACAGAACACGAAACAATGGGTATTTGAATAGAAGTGATTGTAGAAAGCCTATTGGTCCATATTTCTTGATGCTTCTATATTGGAGCGGAGTCTTGAGGTGGGTAGAATATAGTTGTGCATTAATTGGCTGTTGATTGCTGGTGTTGACTACACATCAAGAAGTAAATAGAAGAAGAAGAAGGAAAATAAAATAGAAGAATGAAACACTATTGGCGCAATAAGAGTCATCACCAGTGAGGACTCAATTGCCGACAGAGATGCCGCAACAGCTCAAGCCCTAAGGGAGAAACACCCACCCAGGGCTCCGCGTGAGGACGACATTGTACAAGTGAGGGCTACCGGAGCAGAACCTCTCTGGGTGGCTGAATCTGTGGTCCATAAAGCAGCCATGTCCTTCCCTACAGGATCAGCAGGTGGGTTCACAGGACTAAAACCCAACCACCTCCAGCAAATGCTCAAACCTGCACTGGGTGACATTGCAAAGAACCTCTTGGTGGAACTAACCAGATTCACCAACACATGTCTAGCTGGCAACATACCAGCGTCCATAAGACCTATCTTTTTTTGGAGCATCTCTCTGTGCTCTAAAGAAAAAGGATGGAGGGATCAGGCCAATAGCTGTGGGCAATTCTCTCCGGCATCTCGTCGCAAAGGCAGCTGCAAGAACAGTTAGTGATGCAGCGGCCAACATGCTGAAGCCAAAACAGCTCGGGTTTGGCATTCCACAAGGGTGTGAGGCGGCAGCCCATGCAGCTCGAGCCTTCATCGCCAACATTACAGACGAAAAGGCCCTTATCAAGCTAGATTTAAAAAATGCCTTCAATTTGGTGCGGAGGGATGCTGTACTCCGTGCGGTTCATAGTCATTTCCCTTCCCTCTACCCTTTTGTACATTCATGCTACAGTATGGATCTTAAGCTACTTTTTGGCGAACATGAAATTGACTCGCGAGAAGGCGTCCAACAGGGTGACCCCCTTGCTCCTCTCCTTTTCTGCTTAGTCATCAAACAAGTCACAGAGGTCCTGTCCAGCGAGCTTAACATCTGGTTCTTGGGTGATGGTACCCTAGCTGGTTCCCAAGACTCTCTCCTGGAGGACATCAGAAAAATCCAGGAGCAAGGTGCAGTTTTAGGCCTCACCCTGAACCCTTCTAAATGTGAAATAATATGTTCCAACTAGGGCATCGTAGAGAGAATAGAGGGTCTTCTGCCAAATATCCATAAAACTAAACCTGAAGACAGCACACTCCTCGGATTTCCCCTGGGGTTGAAAGCCATCGATGAGGTCCTTGATAAGAAAATCGTCGACCTTAGGAGGATTGAGGATATTGATGCTCATGATGCACTCTACCTCATCACAAGATGTCTGTCCCTCCCCAGGTTAACCTACTTTCTGAGGTGTTCACCATCTTACAGTAGCCAAAAACTAAGTGAGTATGACCGGTTACTGAAATCAATGCTAGAAAAAGCTCTTAACCTCTCTCTCGATGACCAACAGTGGAAACAAGCCTCTCTTCCCATACGACTTGGGGGCCTCGGAGTTCGAACAGCAACGCAAATCGCTGTTCCAGCCTTCCTGTCCTCCTTATCAGCATCCGACGACCTTGTGAAGGAAATTCTACCTGCCCACTTACATCAGCTGGCAGGTGTACATGATCCCAATTTTACACGCTGTGCCACAGAGTGGGCCTCTCGTGCAGGCCAATCACCTCAACCACCATCCCCAAAAGCCCACAAGCAATCCAGCTGGGATTGCCCCATTGTAGACCAAGTTGCTGCAGAGTGCCTGGGTGCTGCAACAACACAACACGACATTGCTCGCCTCACAGCAGTAGCAGCACCACATGCAGGGGATTTCCTGTTAGCAACCCCAATGTCGGCAACTGGCACGCGTCTCACACCACACGCCCTCCGAATTGCTGTGGCCCTCTGCCTTGCTGCCCCAATCCACACCAGATATAGGTGTATTTGCAGCGAGGTGGTGGCTGACAGGTACGGCCACCATGACCTACTCTGCCAAAGTACAGGGGGATGGCAATCGAGGCACAATGAAGTTAACGACATCATCAAGAGGAGCCTCACCACAGCTGGATGCCCAGCTGAAAGAGAGCCCCGTTACCTAACGCCCCGTAACTCTGATGCTCTTATTGGTCGCCCGGATGGTATCACAGTGAACCCCTGGAAGAATGGCAAGCAGTTGGTATGGGACTACACGTGCGTATCAACCCTGGCTAACACCTACATTAACCTCAGTGTTGCACAACCAGGTGGCGCTGCCACCCACAGGGAAGCAGCCAAATCCCGTAAGTATAGTGAACTGGATCACCACTACAATTTTGTCCCCATTGCTTCTGAGACACTCGGCGCCTGGGGTAAAAGTGTTACCAGTTTTTTGAAGGAACTGGGTTCTAGGCTCATTGAAACAACAAGGGACCCAAGAGCTGCAAGCTTTCTTTTCCAGCGCCACAGTGTGGCGATACAGAGGGGAAATGCGCACTGCATCTAGGGTTCCTGCCCGCCATCTGAGGAGCTGGAGGAACTCGACAACCTATGATAACCATCTTTGTAACCCGTATGTAACTCCTTTTTTGTAACACAGTTCAAATAAAGTAAATATATATGTGTACATACAAAAGAATGGGGGTGGTAGGAGAAGATAATATTAGTGTTCAGTGAGAAACCACAAGGTCTCCTCTGAATACTTTTTATTTTCTTCCCCGAGGCTATGGGTCCCCACATTGGCACCAGAGGTGGTACCCTCACAAACTTTAAAAAAAAAAAAAATATATATATATATATGTATATATATATATATATATATATATATATATATATATATATATATATATATATATATATATATATATATATATATATGGGGGGGGGGGTCACCCAGCTGTTGCTGGTGCCCCCACAGGCACCTGCTGCTAGTGCCTCCACACCCAATTGTTGCTGGTGCCCTCACACCCACCTGTTGCTGGTGCCACCCCCACACCAATCTATTGCTGGTGCCCCCACACCCAGCTGTTGCTGGTGCCCCCCACACCCACCTGTTGCTGGTGCCCCCGCACCCACCTCTTGCTGGTTCCCCCAAACCCAGCTGTTGCTGGTGCCTCCCACACACACCTGTTGCTGGTGGCCCCACACCCACCTGTTGCTTGTGCTCTCTCACCCACCTGCTGCTGGTGGCCCCTACACCCACCTGTTGCTGGTGCCCCCGCAATCCACCCACCTGTTTCTGTTGCCCACACTCCCAGCTCTTGCTGGTGCCCCCCCACCTGTTGCTGGTGCCTCCACACCCACCTGCTGCTGGTGCCACCCCTACATCAATCTATTGCTGGTGCCTCCACACCCACCTTTTGCTGGTGCCCCCACGCCCACCTGTTGCTGGGGTCCCCACACCCACCTGTTGCTGGTGTGCCCCCCCCACCCTTCTGTTGCTGGAGACCCCCACACCCATTTGTTGCTTGTGCCCCCTCACTCACCTTTTGCTGGTGCCCCCCACACCCAACTGTTGCTGGTGCCTCCCACACCCACCTGTTGCCTCCACACCCACCTGTTGCTGGTGCCCCTCCCCCCCACACCCACCTGTTGCTTGTGCCCCCATTTTAACATTTTACTGGTGCCTCCCACACCCAGCTATTGCTGGTGCCCCCCACACCCACATGTTGCTGGTGCACCCTCACCCATCTGTTGCTGGTGCCCCCCACACCCAGCTGTTGCTGGTGCCCCCACACTCACCTGTTGCTGGTGCCCCCAACACCCACCTGTTGCTGGTGCCCCCACACCCACCTGTTGCTGGTGCCCCCACACCCACCTGTTGCTGCTGTCCCCCACACCCATCGGTTGCTGGTGCCCCCCCACACCTACCTGTTGCTGGTGCCCCCCACACCCACGTGTTGCTGGTGCCCCCCATACCCACCTGTTGCTGGTGCCCCCACACCCACCTGTTGCTGCTGTCCCCCACACCTATCGGTTGCTGTTGCACCCCACACCCACCTGTTGCTGGTGCCCCCCACACCCACGTGTTGCTGGTGCCCCCCACACCCACCTGTTGCTTGTGCCCCCACACCCACCTGTTGCTATTGTCCCCCACACCCATCGGTTGCTGAAGCCTCCCACACCTATCTATTGCTGCTTCCCCCACACCCACCTGTTGCTGTTGTCCCCCACACCCATCGGTTGCAGGTGCCCCCCACACCTACCTGGTGCTGGTGCCCCAACACCCACCTTTTGCTGCTGCCCCCACACCCACCTGTTGCTGTTGTCCCCCACACCCAGCTGTTGCTGTTGTCCCCCACACCCACCTGTTGCTGTTGTCCCCCACACCCTCCTGTTGCTGTTGTCCCCCCACACCCATCTGTTGCTGGTGCCCCCACGCCCACCTTTTGCTGGTGCCCCCACACCCACCTGTTGCTGGTGCCCCCACACACACCTGTTGGTGGTGCCCCCCACACCCACCTCTTGCTGGTGCCCCCACACCCACCTGTTGCTGCTGCCCCCACACTCACCTGTTGCTGTTGTCCACCACACCCATCGGTTGCTGGTGCCACCCACACCCAGCTGTTGCTGGTGCCCCCACACACACCTGCTGCTGCCCCCAGACCCACCTGGTGCTGGTGCCCCCCACACCCACCTTTTGTGTGGTACCCCCACACCCACCTGTTGCTGGTGCCCTCAAACCAACCTGTTGCTGGTGCCCCCACACCCAGCTGTTGCTGGTGCCCCCACACCCAGCTGTTGCCGGTGTCCCCACACCCACCTGTTGCTGGTGCCCCCATACCCACATTTTACGGGTGCCTCCCACACCCACCTGTTGAACCCCACACCCACCTGTTGCTGTTGTCCACCACACCCATCGGTTGCTGGTGCCACCCACACCCAGCTGTTGCTGGTGCCCCCACACCCACCTGCTGCTGCCCCCACACCCACCTGGTGCTGGTGCCCCCCACACCCACCTTTTGTGTGGTGCACCCTCACCCATCTGTTGCTGGTGCCCCCCACACCCAGCTGTTGCTGGTGCCCCCACACTCACCTGTTGCTGGCGCCCCCCACACCCACCTGTTGCCCCCACACCCACCTGTTGCTGCTGTCCCCCACACCCATCGGTTGCTGGTGCCCCCCCACACCTACCTGTTGCTGGTGCCCCCCACACCCACGTGTTGCTGGTGCCCCCCACACCCAGCTGTTGCTGGTGCCCCCCACACTCACCTGTTGCTGGTGCCCCCCACACCCACCTGTTGCTGGTGCCCCCACACCCACCTGTTGCTGCTGTCCCCCACACCTATCGGTTGCTGTTGCACCCCACACCCACCTGTTGCTGGTGCCCCCCACACCCACGTGTTGCTGGTGCACCCCACACCCACCTGTTGCTTGTGCCCCCACACCCACCTGTTGCTATTGTCCCCCACACTCATCGGTTGCTGAAGCCCCCCACACCCATCTGTTGCTGCTTCCCCCACACCCACCTGTTGCTGTTGTCCCCCACACCCATCGGTTGCAGGTGCCCCCCACAAATACCTGGTGCTGGTGCCCCCACGCCCACCTTTTGCTGGTGCCCCCACACCCACCTGTTGCCCCTACACCCAGCTGTTGCTGGTGCACCTCACCCACCTGCTGCTGGTGCCCCCCACACCCAACTGTTGCTGGTGCCCCAACACCCACCTTTTGCTGCTGCCCCCACACCCACCTGTTGCTGTTGTCCCCCACACCCAGCTGTTGCTGTTGTCCCCCACACCCACCTGTTGCTGTTGTCCCCCACACCCTCCTGTTGCTGTTGTCTCCCACACCCACCTGTTGCTGTTGTCCCCCACACCCATCTGTTGCCCCCACACCCACCTTTTGCTGGTGCCCCCACACCCACCTGTTGCTGGTGCCCCCACACACACCTGTTGCTGGTGCCCCCCACACCCACCTGTTGCTGGTGCCCCCACACCCACCTGTTGCTGCTGCCCCCACACCCACCTGTTGCTGTTGTCCACCACACCCATCGGTTGCTGGTGCCACCCACACCCAGCTGTTGCTGGTGCCCCCACACCCACCTGCTGCTGCCTCCACACCCACCTGGTGTTGGTGCCCCCCACACCCACCTTTTGTGTGGTGCCCCCACACCCACCTGTTGCTGGTGCCCCCACACCCACCTGTTGCTGGTGCCCCCACACCCACCTGTTGCCAGTGTCCCCACACCCACCTGTTGCTTGTGCCCCCATACCCACATTTTACTGGTGCCTCCCACACCCACCTGTTGCTGGTGCACCCACACCCATCTGTTGCTGGTGCCCCCCCCCACACCCAGCTGTTGCTGGTGCCCCCACACTCACCTGTTGCGGGTGCCCCCCCACACCCACCTGTTGCTGTTGCCCCCACACCCACCTGTTGCTGCTGTCCCCCACACCTATCGGTTGCTGTTGCACCCCACACCCACCTGTTGCTGGTGCCCCCCACACCCACGTGTTGCTGGTGCCCTCCACACCCACCTGTTGCTTGTGCCCCCACACCCACCTGTTGCTTTTGTCCCCCACACCCATCGGTTGCTGAAGCCCCCACACCCATCTGTTGCTGCTTCCCCCACACCCGCCTGTTGCTGTTGTCCCCCACACCCATCGGTTGCAGATGCCCCCCACACCTACCTGGTGCTGGTGCCCCCACGCCCACCTTTTGCTGGTGCCCCCACACCCACCTGTTGCCCCTGCACGCAGCTGTTGCTGGTGCACCTCACCCACCTGTTGCTGGTGCCCCCCACACCCAACTGTTGCTGGTGCCCCAACACCCACCTTTTGCTGCTGGCCCCCACACCCACCTGTTGCTGTTGTCCCCCACACCTAGCTGTTGCTGTTGTCCCCCACACCCATCTGTTGCTGTTGTCCCCCACACCCTCCTGTTGTTGTTGTCCCCCACACCCACCTGTTGCTGTTGTCCCCCACACCCTCCTGTTGCTGTTGTCCCCCACACCCATCTGTTGCCCCCACGCCCACCTTTTGCTGGTGCCCCCACACCCACCTGTTGCTGGTGCCCCCACACCCACCTGTTGCTGTTGTCCACCACACCCATCGGTTGCTGGTGCCACCCACACCCAGCTGTTGCCCCCACACCCACCTGGTGTTGGTGCCCCCCACACCCACCTTTTGTGTGGTGCCCCCTCACCCACCTGTTGCTGGTGCCCCCTCACCCACCTGTTGCCCCCACACCCACCTGTTGCTGGTGCCCCCACACCCAGCTGTTGCCGGTGTCCCCACACCCACCTGTTGCCTTTGCCCCCATACCCACATTTTACTGGTGCCTCCCACACCCACCTGTTGCTGGGGCCCCTCACACCCAGCTGTTGCTGGTTCCCCCCACACCCAGCTGTTGCTGGTGCACCCACACCCATCTGTTGCTGGTGCCCCTCACACCCAGCTGTTGCCCCCACACTCACCTGTTGCTGGTGCCCCCCACGCCCACCTGTTGCTGGTGCCCCCACACCCACCTGTTGCTGCTGTCCCTCACCCACCTGTTGCTGTTGTCCACCACACCCATCGGTTGCTGGTGCCCCCCACACCCAGCTGTTGCTGGTGCCCCCACACCCACCTGCTGCTGCCCCCACACCCACCTGGTGCTGGTGCCTCCCACACCTACCTTTTGTGTGGTGCCCCCACACCCACCTGTTGCTGGTGCCCCCACACCCAGCTGTTGCTGGTGCCCCCACACCCAGCTGTTGCCGGTGTCCCCACACCCACCTGTTGCCCCCATACCCACATTTTACTGGTGCCTCCCACACCCACCTGTTGCACCCCACACCCACCTGTTGGTGGTGCCCCCCACACCCAACTGTTGTTGGTGCCTCCCTCACCCACCTGTTGCTGGTGCCTCCTCACCCACCTGTTGCTGGTGCCCCCCCCCACACCCACTTGTTGCTTGTGCCCCCATACCCACATTTTACTGGTGCCTCCCACACCCACCTGTTGCTGGGGCCCCGCACACCCAGCTGTTGCCCCCCACACCCACCTGTTGCTGGTGCACCCACACCCATCTGTTGCTGGTGCCCCCCACACCCAGCTGTTGCTGGTGCCCCCTCACCCACCTTTTGCTGGTGCCCCCCACACCCACCTGGTGCTGGTGCACCCACAACCATCTGTTGCTGGTGCCCCCCACACCCAGCTGTTGCTGGTGCCCCCACACCCACCTGTTGCTGCTGTCCCTCACACCCATCGGTTGCTGGTGCCCCCCATATCCACCTGGTGCTGGTGCCCCCCACACGAAGCCGGTGCTGGTGCCCCCCACACCGATCTGTTGCTGGTGCCCCCACACCCAGCTGTTGCTGGTGCCCCCACACCCAGCTGTTGCTGGTGCCCCCACACCCACCTGTTGCTGGTGCCCTTGCACCCAGCTGTTGCTGGTGCTCCCACACCCACCTTTTGCTGGTGCCCCCACACCCACCTGTTGCTGGTGCCCCCACACCCAGCTGTTGCTGGTGCCCCCACACCCACCTGTTGCTGGTGCCCTTGCACCCAGCTGTTGCTGGTGCCCCCACACCCTCCTTTTGCTGGTTCCCCCACACCCACCTGTTGCTGGTGCCCCTGCACCCAGCTGTTGCAGGGTCAAAGGTGCTGGAGTCAATGTTTCAGGAAGCAAGTCACCTAGTACAATGACAGTTGACAGTCCATTTGCAGACAGTAGGCTGTTGATTGTCTTTGCACTCTTGCTGTGGTTTGATCCGGCAATCCTTCCCGTTAGGTGAAATAGTTCAGTAGTCGTACTGTAATCATTCACAAGCCGTGACTGGTGAAGGTTGTGGCTGGGTGGGTGGTGGAGGCGGACCCTGGATGTGGCTTCCCCGAGAATTAGGCTGTTGGACAGTGGCGCCACTGTCTTGTAAGACTTAATTGGTTGTGAGATGTCGCTGGAGGACTGGTAGTTGAAGCCTGGTGGGCAACAGACATTTTATTGATCTCTTCCTGCTTCTGGACTCTTTGGTCTCTTCCTGCTTCTGGACTCTTTGGTCTCTTCCTGCTTCTGGACTCTTTGGTCTCTTCTTTCTTCTGGACTCTTTGGTCTCTTCCTGCTTCTGGACTCTTTGTCTCTTCCTGTTTCTGGACTCTTTGGTCTCTTCCTGCTTCTGAACTCTTTGGTCTCTTCCTGCTTCTGGACTCTTTGGTCTCTTCCTGCTTCTGGACTCTTTGGTCTCTTCCTGCTTCTGGACTCTTTGGTCTCTTCCTGCTTCTGGACTCTTTGGTCTCTTCCTGTTTCTGGACTCTTTGGTCTCTTCCTACTTCTGGACTCTTTGGTCTCTTCCTGCTTCTGGACTCTTTCTGCTTCTGGATTCTTTGGTCTCTTCCTGCTTCTGGACTCTTTGGTCTCTTCCTGCTTCTGGACTCTTTAGTCTTTTCCTGCTTCTGGACTCTTTGGTCTCTTCCTGCTTCTGGACTCTTTGGTCTCTTCCTGCTTCTGGACTCTTTGGTCTCTTCCTGCCTCTGGAATCTTTGATCTTTTCCTGCTTCTGGACTCTATTTGGTCTTTTCCTGCTTCTGGACTCTTTGGTCTCTTCCTGATCTTGACTCTTTGGTCTCTTCCTGCCTCTGGACTCTTTGGTCTCCTGCTTCTGGACTCTTTGGTCTCTTTCTGCTTCTGGACTCTTTGGTCTCTTCCTGCTTCTGGACTCTTTGGTTTCTTCCTGCTTCTGGACTCTTTGGTCTCTTCCTGCTTCTGGACTCTTTGGTTTAAACATTAGGGTTTTCATTATCGAGAATATGAAATCTCAACGGATTGTCGAGGTTTCCCAAGGACCCAGATCTTCCTGTCTGATCAGACAGTCAGGGGAAATGATGATGTAGTGATATACATCGTTTGTGGAGTGCATTTCAGTCCCCGTAGTGATGGTCGAGGGAACAGACGCTACACTTCCCTGCAGGCAGTGTACACTTCCAGGTGTACTGGTAATATTTGCAGCCTTGTCGAAGTGGATGAACCTCTCTCCCTCGTTACTTGCCTTTGTAGTGTGAATATACCAAAGTATCTGAATCAGTTGTCTTCAACAAGGGTCCCTTCATCAGCAGAGTTGAAGGGGAATTTCACTGTTGATTGCTAGCTTCTTTCTCATTTATTTTTCCTGCAACCCCAGTTAGTACAGTTTTGTGTGCTGATGCTCTCGATAATGTCGACTATAGGTGGTCGGTAATCCAGATGCTTATACACGGACCAAAAACAGCCGTCACTACCAGGTATCGTGGAGGTGGTAGAGAGTGCCTCTGAAGAGCATTATCACTAGAGAATAGGGGCAGGGCTCTATTGCCATTTTCTTTTATGTCAATCGGTGCAACACTAGTGATGCTACCAAGAATATGAAATATCTCCGTCCAGGTAATGGTCTGGGTCCTCGGAACTACACCATAATCTTGTAATGCATGGTACCTGTTGACATGTACCATAAGCGAGAGCTAAAGACTTAGCAGTTCAACTGGTATACTCACAATGGCCCTCAATACCAATGAAATAATGCTCCTCACACTCTGTAAGGCTCGCCTGCTCGCTTGAAACTGTATCTCTCCCAAGTTGTTTTACATTCAGCTACTCAAAACAAAGAGTTTCAAACAGCACGGGCTACAGCCCGTCCTTCAAACAAAGACCCAAAAGTGATTCCATTGACCGGCCAAGCCCCCTGTTTATGAATGAAAAACGGTTTACACACGACTCACAACTGCTGACGTTCGAACACTTCCAGAACAAGTGCTTCACTGACGAATTTTGCTCGAACCACAACGCTGCAAATGTTTCACCCACGTTGTACAAATACAAATAATCGCCAACAGAACCTAAGCACCTAACCTAACCTATGCCTATATATGCACAATATGCTAATATACTATAATGTTAATTTATATTTGAGAAGATTCCCGTTTTGAATTACCAGAATGTAAAAATTAATGAATGCGTTTGTGGGGTCGACCGCTGGATGTAATGGACTTGAGTCGAGGAGGGGTTGTGGGCTATGGTGAGCCTGTCGTACTCACCTGCCACAGGAGCGGGGCTATAACTGATCTCTCCCAGTGAGCGGCAGTAATATATGCAGTCTGTCCTCATCAACAATGAATTTTGTTCGAACTAAAATGGTGTAAATGCTTCACCCACATACTACAAATACAAATAATCGCCAACAGAACCTAAAAACCTATCTTAACCTAACTAATACTTAAATTTGCACTGTATGTTAACATATAACAATAATAATTTATATTTGAGAAAATTCCTATTTTGAATGAACATCATGTTAAAATTGACAAATGCGTCTTTGGGGTCTACCACTGGATGGAATGGACTTGGTCTGTGGAAAGGTTGATTCATGAGCTCAGTGGGGAGGTGGCAGATACAACCAACTAGAATATCTGAGGAGGGTTTCCAGGCAACACTAATTCATATATGTTTTTGTGTTTACATTTCTTGTTAGGAAAGTATTATTCAGGTTTTGGATGACTGCAGAACTCTGTACACCTACTGAGAGGCAAAAGAGCAAGACAATGAGCAAGGAAATATACAACACACCTTAATTAAGGACCACCAGGGATCCATATCCATTTCAGTGGTGGATAAAATCCAACTGGACTGTCGTGAGTCATTTATTTACGACATGTAGTGCATGTGAGAGCGTGTCTGTCCCATGCAATGATTGAAGGTGAGAGTCTTTGGTGTATTCTTTTAGACAACAATATCAAGCTGCAGTCGGACACCCAGTTAAGTCCATTGTGACTGTTAGGCAAAGTGTCAGAAGTGTTGGTTGAGGACAGTCGGAAGATGAGGTAGAGGCCCAGTGACGTGTTGATAGTCATCATTATTAGTATTATATTTCGGTGTACTGTTGTAATCTTGTGAACTCTTATATTGAATGTCTTTAAGGATAACCACCTTCCAAGAGTGTAGAAATACCGAGAACATTGTTATTATGAATGTATTAACCATACATTTTGTTCTTGTAGCTACTGAATATATACGTACTTGCACTTATTCACTTATCCATCTATGATCACTATATTTAGGGAATGGAAGCTGCATCCCAGAGTTAACTCTGAAGACATATTGGTAATGGATATTTTCAGTGAGAGCTGCTCTAATTGCAGGGAAGATGTTTATATAAATTAGTTCATTTAACACTATTCTGGTGATAAGATTCAGGTAGAGAGTCGAAGGGTAACATTGAGGTACCATCCACATTTCGTTTAATTATATTTATGTTAATTAGATGTTACAGTTCTTATAGATTAAGATGATTCACTCCTTGCCTCTGCGGATCTGATAATTCTTGAGAGAAAATTCAAATTTCTGGTTAGTTACATTAATTTTCAGATAAAATCGAGTTGGGAAATAATAAACAGAGTGGGTATTGGGTCACCTGAGAGAATATAACTGAGAGAGGACTTCCTTACGGGTTATGCAGTAGATGTGGTATATGCCAACAGGTTCTTGTTGATGTTAATTCAACATGGCCCCATCCTACAAAACATTAAACGTGGTTAAGTGACTTATTATGGTGCCATTGGCATCACAGAGGTGTCAGTTGGGGGTATTGTTTTTGTGTTTCTTTTTATTATTGTCTGCGGCGGGGGACCGGTGGAGACAAGGATGTCTGGAGCCCCACAAGTTGAAAGAGACTTGTGTGATCATATATCAATTTGGTTGATGCAGGATATCCACAGTGATCATCTTGTTAACTGACAATGATATCACAATGATGCTCTTTTCTCAAGTCAGTACGGTTAGATGCCAACTAGTGAAGCAAGATACCATAAATTATAATAATATTTGTCAGGCGTAACATCGTGTTGTTCATGCCTTAAGCGTGCATGGCAAGATAACGACTGGTGGTGTTCAGAGAGTCTGTGAAGGTCATTGTTAACTGATGACGACAACGATGTTCCTCATGCCTCCATCAGCTATTCTCAAATATCATCAGTTACATGTCATTTATGGTTATATTGGTTGTATGGTGATGGCAACAATGTTTATCTTGCCTCGAGCTAGTATTACCAACATTTTATTGCCAAGGTTTATGGTGTATGATGCTTATAAAGGTTATATTGGTTAACTGACGATGGCAAGACTGGAGCTATCGGTTCACCCTTGTAAAGTCAGCTATTGTTAGTTGGTCAGCTATTGCTGCATCCTGCATAATGCTCTTCTTATGTATATATTAATAATAGTAATAATAATAATAATAATGTTAATATTTAAAATAATAATAATAATGTTAATATTTAAAATACTAATAATAATATTTATTAGGGGAAAATCACATACATACAAAATGGTATACGAGAAGAATGTTGGATCTCTAGGTAGGACAAGTATATACTATGCCTCAAGCCACTAATACACTCAGCGTTTCAGACAAGACAATAGCACCACTGTCGCTCTCGCCACAAGTAATAAATTGTCAAATAAGAACTGGTTGGATGTCGGATATTTTAATGGTCTATTCTTAAAAAATTATCACTATCTTCCTTTTTTAAATTTAGGGTGAAAACAGTTTTACAAAATATTTAGAGTCGGAACACGTAACTAGTTTATAAAAAAACTAGAACAGCTTATTTCAATAATGTACAGAAAGTATTGGAATCGTGATGGTTTATGTATAATAACAATTGTGGTATCTGTTGACAGGCAGGACAGCCCTTCACAGGGCAGCCGCACGTGGTCGCGACAACACTGTGAAGGTCCTCCTCGACGCTGGAGCAGACGTCAACGCTAAAGTTAGAAATGGTAAAAGTTACACATATACATTCCAACATTATATAGCAATGCAACATAGTACACTGCACGTATCATGTGACAAAATTTAATATTTATATTTTATAATCAGTACCATTAGAGATAATGTCTGCTAGTCTGTTGAAAGTCAAAGATCACACAGATGGGGCTAGCCTTACCCAAATTGCAAGAGGGAATGGTCTGGGGAACGGGATGAACATAGGCTGGTCGGTGTCACCAAAATGTAAAAGGGAATAACGTGCCAGTGCCCATTCACACCCCTATGATGATTTTTGGCACTGTCAGCTAATTATGCAGCTAAATATTTTCAAAACAAATTTTTCAAATAATTATTTTCATATGGTAATATGCAGCATTCTTCACTGATCTCGGGATAATTAACTGAAACTTTTTGCTGTCAATAATTTACCCGTACTCCCATAAAACAGGCGATCTTTACACAATATCAAAGGTTTCAAGCAACGGCTTTCTAACAGTCTAAGGGGGAACTATTCGTTTTTTAGTATTTCACACAACAGCGCTCCTCCTACTGCTGACCACCTACACAAAGACAATGGTTTTTTTTTATAAGAGAAAGAGACAGATAGACAAAAAAGAGAGATAAAAACAGATGAAAACAGGTAAAGACAGATACAGAGAAAGACAGAGACAAACAGAAACTCAGACTCACAGCTAGAGATAGACAGGCAGAAACAGACTCTCTCTCTCTGCCTGTCCTCTGTCTATGACACAGAAAGAGAAAAAGAGGGGCAGAAACAGAGATAGAGACAATAGAGAAATGGACGGATATAGGTGGATGGATAGATGGATAAGAGGATGAATAAATGCATTGATAGATAAATGGATACACGGATAAGTAGATGAATGCAGGGATAAATGCATAGAAAGGTAGATGGATGGATAGACGAAATGATAGATGAACAGATAGATGTAAAGCAGTTGGATGGGTAGGAAGATGATTAGGTGTATATTTAGATAGATGACTAGATATATAAATATATGGATAAATAGATTAATAGATAGGTGGATAGAAAGCTAGATGGATACATATATAAAAAGCTAGATGGATATATAGATTGAATGATAGATGGCTGCACAAAGGGTGGATTTAAAGTTAGATTTTGATATATATGGATTGATGGACAAAATGATTTAATGAGGGATTGATGGATAGACATATAGATAAATGGATAGATGATTGGATGGAAGAATGGATAGATTGATGGACAGGTAGATAGAAGGATTCATAGATTGATAACCAGATGATTTTATGGATGGCAAGATGGGGAGATGATCGATAAATGAATGGGTTGATTTTTAAGTGTATAGATGGATAGATAGTTGGTAAGATTGTTGGATAGATTGACCAGCATATAGATGTAGAGAAAGATGGATAGCTAGACAGAGAGACAGATGGATGGATTGACAAATGAATTGATAGACAAATAGAGATAAATGGTGGGATATTTAGATGGACAGATGAGAGTTACACACAGACAGACCCGGGCAATGCCGGGTTATCCCTCTATTACATGCTATAGGAGAGAACCTTCGTCTGTTAAAATTTGGAGGCCTAACGGTTAGGGCTAGACTCAGGCAATTTGGCAGAGGGGATGGTCTGGGGAACGGGATGAACATAGGGTAGTTGAGGCCTCAAGACTTAAAAAGGAACAGTGTGCCAGTGCCACATTCAGATCCTTCTACGACGACTTTTGGCCGTGTCGGACAGCTACACAGCTATTTATCATCAAAACTTTATAGAGAAGCATTTAGGTAATATGGGCCATTTCTCACTGATCTTAGAAAAATTAACAGAAATTTCTTGTTGTCAATAATTTTTCCAGTGCATCAAAGGTTTCTCCTCTCCTCCGTTCTTTATCAGAGTAAGGGGTAACTATTCTTTTTGTAGTTCACACCACTGAACTCCTCCCACTGCTGACCACCACACATAGACAATTATTTTGTTTATCAGAGAGAGAGACACACAGACAGACACAGACAGACAGACAGACAGACAGACAGACAGACAGACAGATAGAAATACAGACAGATAGAGATAGAAATACAGGCATACAGACTGACAGATTTAAAGAAATAAAGAGAGAAAGACAGAGATAGGGACCCAGAAACAGACACACCTAAAGGTAGAGAAAGAGAGGTAGACAGAGACGGACAGCAGATAGATAGATAAGTGGATGGGTTGATGGATAGGTAGATGGATAGAATGATTGATGGATTTATAGATGGATACACTGATGAGTAGGTGGATAGATAGATGGATGGATATATGGGTAGAAAGATGAGTAGATAGATAAATGGACGGATAGGCAGATAGTTGAATTGACAAATATATCGATGGAAAGATAATTGGATAGAGAGATGAATAGAAAGATGAGTGGGGGCATGGATAGATAGATGCATAAATAGATTGGTAGAAAGCTAGTTGGATTGCAAGCAATATGGATAAGTGGATAGAAAGGTATATAGATAAAAATAAATACATGCATTGACAGACAGAGATATAGATGGTTAGAATGGTAGGTGAATAGATGGAAACAAAACTAGATGGATAGATAAATTGATAGATGACTACACTGATGGATGGACACAAATTACATTGATGGAAAGATGGATTGGTAGAAAGAGAAATGGACATTCAAAGTGTGAATGAATAGATGGAAAACTTACGATTTTATATGTAGATGAATGGATAAATGTGTAGATGAGTTGATAGATGTATATCTATATAGATAGATAGATAGTTAAATGGATAGACGGATGGATAAAGGGACAGATTAATAGATAGGGGTATTGATAAATAGACAGATGAGTGGGTAGATGGATTAATGGACGTGTGGATAGACTAAAAGATTGATAGATGGATAAATAGGTGATTATATGGATGGGGAGATGTGTTGATGGAAGGATAAATGGAAAGATTCTTTATTAGATGGATGGATATAAAATTGAACAGATAGATTGATAAATAGTTTGGCAGATAGACTGGTTAATAGGTCGAGATAGATGGATAGATTGATAGATATACCGAGATAGATGGACTGATAGATGGATAGATTTCTGGATGGATTGATAGCAGAAGGAGTAGATGGATAAATGGATGGATTGGTAGCTGGTGGAGTAGATTGAAAGATGTACAGATGAATGGATATATATATATTAATGGAGAGATAAATAGAGATAGGTGGATAGATAGATCGATATGACGGTTTGGAGACAGATAGACCCAGGCAACATCGGGTATTCTCTTGTTACAATATAGCATAAAAGCTGCCAAGTTTCCCAGGGTACCTAAGAATCAATACATGTTCAGCATTTGTTGTGACATTATTCACAATGAATATAAATTAAAATATAAAATGTTATTGTAAGTGTTGGTCGTTGGAGGCCACACGGTTGGGACCAACCTAGCCGAACTTGGCAGAGGGAATGGTTCGGTGTACAGGATGGACACTGGGTTGTCGGGGTCGCCATAATTCCAAAGGTAACAGCATGCCTCGGTCACATTCTCAACCCGACACAGACTTTTGTTACTGTATTCCATCTACGAAGCAAAATAATTTATGAACAAACGCTCAAAGTATTTTTTTCCTTATAGTAATATGAAGCATTATTTGCTGTTCTCGGTAAAATTAACAGACATTTCCTTCCGTCAAAAATTTGCCACATACTAGATAAAACAGACGATTCTTCCACAGCTTTAAAGGTTTCTCAAGCCAAAAGTTCATTATCAGAGCAAGGGGTACCTATTTTCCTTTTAGTATTTAACACCCTTAAGTTTCCCTCACAGGTGATCACCCACACATTACAAAATAATTGTTGTATAAGAGAAAGATATAGAGATTTTATAAGAAAGATATCAATACAGAGATATAGAGGCAGACAGACAGAGAAAGAGAGATGCAGAGGCAGAAAGACAAAGAGAGAGACAGAGAACAGATAAATGTGTGCATAAAGAATGAATATATCTATCCATCTATGGATCAATAGATTTAGGTTCAGATCTATTGATAGATAGCTGTAGGCATAGATAAATATACGTATGAGTAAACGGATGGATTGATGGATAAATAGATAGATTGATGGATGGATTAATGGATGAATAGATAGATGGATGGATTGATGGTTAGACAGATAGATGCATACAAAGATGAGTAGATGGATGGATAAATAGGGAGATGGATAGATTTATTTATATACAGATGGATAGGCGGATGAAAAGGTGGATAGATAGATAGAATGATGCACAAATTCACAAGGGCCGTGATGAGGATTCGAACTTGAGTCCGAGAGCATCCCAGACGCTGCCTTTATCGACTGAGCTACGACATGGAAGAGAATTGAAACCAGAAGTTCTACTGAACTTCTGGCTTCTGTGATTTCTGTGTGTAATGAAGTAAGGGCGAAGAGTGAGAACGGCCTATTGACATAGCTCGAGTGCATGGGGGAGTTGTGTAAAACCCTGGTTTGTGTCTCGAAGAGGCTGCAGGATCCAAGTAAGTTCAGTAGAACTTCTGGTTTCATTTCTCTTCCATGTCGTAGCTCAGTCGATAAAGGCAGCGTCTGGGATGCTCTCGGACGCAGGTTCGTGTCCTCGTCACAGCCCTTGTGGATTTGTTCATTTAATGCATCACGTTATTGTGATATCTGTGTGTAATAGAATGATGCATACATGAATGGATATATAGGTATACATAGATATAATGGATTAGTATCCACCTGGAAAATAAAACAAATATTCAAAACGTTTTTGTGTTTGACCACTTTAGTAAGGAAACACAGACATTATGTGTTTTTGTGATTATTCTTGCATTAATATACATATACATGGATATGGTATAGATAGACAGAGATAGACAGACAGATAGATACATGGATTGATGCACAGGTAAATGGATTGATGCACAGATAAACGTATTGATGCACAGATAAAGGTATTGATCCACAGATAAATGGATTGATGCACAGATAAACGTATTGATGCACAGATAAAGGTATTGATGCACAGATAAATAGATTGATGCGCAGATAAACGTATTGATGCACAGATAAAGGTATTGATGCACAGATAAATGGATTGATGCACAGATAAACGTATTGATGCACAGATAAATGGATTGATGCACAGATAAACGTATTGATGCACAGATAAACGTATTGATACACATATAAACGTATTGATGCACAGATAAATGGATTGATGCACAGATAAACGTATTGATGCACAGATAAAGGAATTGATGCACAGATAAGCGTATTGATGCACAGATAAATGGATTGATGCACAGATAAACGTATTGATGCACAGATAAATGGATTGATGCACAGATAAACGTATTTATGCACAGATAAAGGTATTGATGCACAGATAAATGTATTGATGCACAGATAAACATATTGATGCACAGATAAATGAATTGATGTATAGTTTGATGAATATATGGTTGAATAAATGGATGTGTAGATGGATTGCTAGATGGATAAAAGGACGGATAGAGGAACAGATAGATGATAGATAAATGAATGTATTGATTTATGGATGGTTCGATAGATAATTGATTCAAATGTTAGATACAGAGATGGATAGATAGATGGATAGGTAGAGGCTCATGCTCAGATCGTTGGATAGGTAGTTGGATTGAAAGATTGAGAAATAGATGGATAATGTTAGATGAATATATAGATTCATGGGATGATAGATAAAAAGATGCACATATAGATGGTCTGAGGAATATTTCCTCATAGACAGAGAAATGAAAAATTTTCGTCAAAGTAAAAAAATTCTCAGATATTCCAATCAAATCTCACACCATTTGGCATCTCAGTCGTGAAACTTTCACTCCAATACATTATTAAATAGATTTTTTACAGATATTTTTATGCGTATATCTGGGCGTGGACGGGTGCCCGCCCTCATATATCCCACCCCTGTACTGGTGCCCGCCCACATATATCTCACCCCTGTACTGGTGCCCCACCCTCATATATCCCACCCCTGTACGGGTGCCCGCCCGCATATATCCCACCCCCGTACGGGTGCCCGCCCTAATATATCCCACCCCTTTACGGGTGCCCGCCCGCATATATCCCACCCCTGTACGGGTGCCCCACCCTCATATATCCCACCCCTGTACGGGTGCCCGCCCTCATATATCCCACCCCTGTACGGGTGCCCGCCCGCATATATCTCACCCCTGTACTGGTGCCCCACCCTCATATATCCCACCCCTGTACGGGTGCCCGCCCGCATGTATCCCACCCCCGTACGGGTGCCCGCCCTAATATATCCCACCCCTGTACGGGTGCCCGCCCGCATATATCCCACCCCTGTACGGGTGCCAACCCACATATATCCCACCCCTGTACGGGTGCCCGCCCTCATATATCCCACCCCTGTACGGGTGCCCGCCCTTATATATCCAACCCCTGAACGGGTGCCCGCCCTCATATGTCCCACCCTTGTACGGGTGCCCGCCCTCATATATCCCAACCCTGTACAGGTGCCCGCCCTCATATATCCCTCCCCTGTACGGGTGCCTGCCTGCATGTATCCCACCACTGTACGGGTGCCCGCCCTTATATATCTTACCCCTGTACGGGTGCCCGCTCTCATATACCCACCCCTGTACGGGTGCCCATCCTCATATATTCCACCCCTGTACGAGGTGCCCGGCCTCATATATCCCACCCCTAAACGGGTGCCCGGTGGCATATATCCCACCCGTGTACGGGTACCCGCCCACATATATCCCACCCCTGTATGGGTGCCTGCCCTCATATATCCCATCCCTGTACGGGTGCCTGCCCTCATATATCCCACCCCTGTACGGGTGCTTGCCCTCATATATCCCACACCTGTACGTGTGCCGCTCTTATATATCCCAACCCTGTACGGGTGCCTCCCCTCATATATCCCACCCCTGTACGGGTGCCCGACCGCATATATCCCACCCCCGTACGGGTGCCCGCCTTCATATATCCCACCCCAGTACGGGTGCCCACTCTCATATATCCCATTCCTGTTCGGGTGCCCCCCCTCATATATCCCACTCCTGAACGGGTGCCCGCCCTCATATATCCCACCCCTGAACGGGTGCCTGCCCTAACATATCTCACCCCTGTACGGGTGTCCGCCCGCATATATCCCACCCGTGTACGGGTGCCCGCCCTCATATATCCCATCCCTGTACGGGTGCCTGCCTGCTTGTATCCCACCCCTGTACGGGTGCCCGCCCACATATATCTTACCCCTGTACGGGGTGTCCGCTCCCATATCCCATCCCTTTACGAGTGCCCATCCTCATATATTCCACCCCTGTACGAGGTGCGCGGTCTCATATATCCCACCCCTAAACGGGTGTCCGCCATCATATATCCCACCCCTGTACGGGTGGCCGCCCTCATATATCCCACCCCTGTACGGATGTCCGCCCTCATATATCCCACCCCTGTACGGGTGCCTGTCCGAATATATCCCACCCCTGTACAGGTGCCTGCCTTCATATATCTCACCACTGTATGGGTGCCCGCCCTCATATATCCCAACCATGTACGGGTGCCTCCCCTCATAAATCCCACCCCTGTACGGTTGCCCGCCCTCATATATCACACCCCGGTATGGGTGCCCACCCTCATATATCCCACCCCTGTACGGGTGCCCGCCCTAATATATCTCATGCCTGTACGGGTTTCTCCCCTCATATATCCCACCCCTGTACGGGTGCCCGCCCTCATATATCCCACCCCTGTACGGGTGCCCGCCCGCATATATCCCACCCTTGTACAGGTGCCTGCCTTCATATATCTCACCCTTGTATGGGTTCCCGCCCTCATATATCCCAACCCTGTACGGGTGCCCGCCCTCATATATTTCACCCCTGTACAGGTGCCTGCCCTCATATATCTCACCGCTGTACGGGTGCCCGCCTTTATATATATCCCACCCCTGTACGGGTGCCCGCCCTCATATATCCCACTCCTGTACGGGAGCCCGCCCTCATATATCCCACACCTGTACGGGAGCCCGCCCTAATATATCCCACCCCTGTACGGAAGCCCGCCCTCATATATCCCACCCCTGTATGGGAGCCCGCCCTCATATATCCCACCCCTGTACGGGTGCCCGCTCTCATATATCCCAGCCCAGTACGGGTTCCCGACTGCATGTATCCCACCCCTGTACGGGAGCCCGCCCTCATATATCCCACCCCTGGTACGGGAGCCCACCCTCATATATCCCACCCCTGTACCGGTCCTAGCCTGCATGTTTCCCATCCCTGTACGGGTGCCCGCTCTCATATATCCCAGCCCAGTATGAGTTCCCGCCCGCATATATCAAATCCCTGTACGGGTGCCCGCCCTCATGTATCCCACCCCTGTATGGTTGCCCGAGCGCATATATCCGACACCTGTTCGGGTACCCGCCCTCATATATCCCACCCCTGTACGGTTACCCGCCCTCATATATCCCACCCCTGTACGGTTGTCCGCCCTCATATATCCCACCCTTGTACGAGTGCCCGCCCTCATATGTCCAACCCCTTTACGGGGTCCCGCCCTGATATATCCCACACCTTTACGGGTGCCAGCCCTAATATATCTCACCCCGGTCCGGGTGCCCGCCCTCAAACATACCACCCCTGTACAGGTGCCCGCCCTCATATATCCCAATCCTGTACGGGTGCCCACCCTCATATATCCCACCCTTGTATGGGTGCCCGAACGCATATATCCCACCCCAGTTCGGGTACTCGCCCTCATATATCCCACCCCTGTACGGGTGCCTGCCCTCATATATCCCACCCCTGTACAGGTGCCTGCCCTCATATATATCACCGCTGTACGGGTGCCCGCCTTTATATATATCCCACCCCTGTACGGGTGCTAGCCTGCATGTATCCCATCCCTGTACGGGTGCCCGCTCTCATATATCCCAGCCTAGTATGAGTGCCCGCCCGCATATATCAAATCCCTGTACGGGTGCCCGCCCTCATATATCCCACCCCTGTATGGTTGCCCGAGCGCATATATCCGACACCTGTTCGGGTACCCGCCCTCATATATCCCACCCCTGTAGGAGTGCCCGCCCTCATATGTCCAACCCCTTTACGGGGTCCCGCCCTCATATATCCCACACCTTTACGGGTGCCCGCCCTAATATATCTCAACCCGGTCCGGGTGCCCGCCCTCAAACATACCACCCCTGTACAGGTGCCCGCCCTCATATATCCCAATCCTGTACGGGTGCCCACCCTCATATATCCCACCCTTGTATGGGTGCCCGAACGCATATATCCCAACCCTGTTCGGGTACTCGCCCTCATATATCCCACCCCTGTACGGGTGGCCGCCCTCATATATTCCACCCCTGTACGGGTGCCTGCCCTCATATATCCCATCCCTGTACGGGTGCCTGCCCTCATATATCCCACCACTGTACGGGTGCTTGCCCTCATATATTCCACACCTGTACGTGTGCCGCTCTTATATATCCCACCCCTGTACGGGTGCCGGCCCTCATATATTCCATCCCTGTACGGGTGGCCGCCCTCATATATCCCACCCCTGTACGGGTGCCTGCCCTCATATATCCCATCCCTGTACGGGTGGCCGCCCTCATATATCTCACCCCTGTACTGGTACCCGCCCTCATATATCCCACCTCTGAACGGGTGCCCGCCCTCATATGTCCCACCCCTGTACGGGATCCCGCCCTCATATATCCCACCGCTTTTCAGGTGCCCGCCTGCATGTATCCCACCCCTGTACGGGTGCCCGCCCTCATATATCCCACCCCTGTATGGGTGCCCGCTCTCATATATCCCAGCCCAGTATGGGTGCCCGCCTGCATTTATTCCAACCCTGTTCGGGTGTTCGCCCGCATATATCCCACCCCTGTACTGGTGCCCGCCCGCATATATCCCACCCGCGTACGGGTGCCCGCTTTCATATATCCCACCCCTGTACGGGTGCCCACCCTCATATTTCCCACCCCTGTACGGGTGCCCGCCCTAACATATCTCACCCCTGTACGGGTGTCCGCCCGCATATATCCCACCCCTGTATGGGTGCCCGCCCTCATATATCCCTCCCCTGTAAAGGTCCCCGCCCTCATATATCCCACCCCTGTACGGGTGCCCGCTCCCATATCCCATCCCTTTACGGGTGCCCATCCTCATATATTCCACCCCTTTACGAGGTGCGCGGTCTCATATATCCCACCCCTAAACGGGTGTCCGCCATCATATATCCCACCCCTGTACGGGTCGCCGCCCTCATATATACCACCCCTGCACTGGTGCCTTCCAGCATATATCACACTCTTGTTCGGGTGCCCGCCCTCATATATCCCACCCCTGTACAGGTGCCTGCCTTCATATATCTCACCCCTGTATGGGTGCCCGCCCTCATATATCCCAACCCAGTACGGGTGCCTCCTCTCATCTATCCCAACCCTGAACGGGTGCCCGCCCTCATATATCACACCCCTGTACGGGTGCCCACCCTCATATATCCCACCCCTGTACGGGTGCCCGCCCTAATATATCTCATGCCTGTACGGGTGCCTCCTCTCATATATCCCACCCCTGTACGGGTGCCCGCCCTCATATATCCCACCCCTGTACGGGTGCCCGCTAGCATATATCCCACCCCTGTACAGGTGCCTGCCTTCATATATCTCAACCCTCTTTGGGTGCCCGCCTTCATATATCCCAACCCTGTACGGGTGCCCGCCCTCATATATCCTACCCCTGTACAGGTGCCTGCCTGCATGTATCCCACCCCTGTACTGGTGCCCGCCCTCATATATCCCACCCCTGTAAGGGAGCCCGCCCTCACATATCCCACACCTGTACGGGAGCCCGCCCTCATATATCCCACCCCTGTACGGGAGCCCACCGTCATATATCCCACCCCTGTACGGAAGCCCGCCCTCATATATCCCACCCCTGTACGGGTTCCCGCTCTCGTATATCCCAGCCCAGTACGGGTGCCCGACTGCATGTATCCCACCCCTGTACAGGAGCCCGCCCTCATATATCCCACCCCTGGTACGGGAGCCCGCCCTCATATATCCCACCCCTGTACGGGTGCTAGCCTGCATGTATCCCACCCCTGTTCGGGTGCCCGCTCTCATATATCCCAGCCCAGTATGGGTGCCCGCCCGCATATATCCCAATCCTGTACGGGTGCCAACCCTCATATTTAACACCCCTGTAAGGGTGCCCGAGCGCATATATCCCACCCCTGTTCGGGTACCCGCCCTCATATATCCTACCCCTGTAAGGGTGCCCGCCCTCATATGACCCCTTTACAGGGTCCCGACCTCATATATCCAAAACCTTTACGGGTGCCCGCCCTAATATATCTCACTCCTGTACGGGTGCCTGCCCTCATATATCTCAAGCCTGTACGGGTGCCCGGCCTCATATATCCCACGCCTGTACGGGTGCCTGCCCTCATATATCTCAACCCTGTACGGGTGCCCGCCCTCATATATCTCACCCCTGTACACTTGCCCGCCCTCATATATCTCAACCCTGTATGGGTGCCCCCCGTCATATATTCCTCCCGTGTACGGGTGCCCGCCCTCATATATCACACCACTGTTCGGGTGCCCACCCTCATATATCCCACCCCTGGACGGGTGCCCACCCTCATATATCCCACCTCTGTACGGGTGCCCACCCTCATATATCCCACCCCTGTACGGGTGCCCGCCTGCATGTATCCCACCCGTGTATAGGTGCCCGCCCTCATATATTCCACCCCTATTCAAGTGCCCACCCTCATATATCTCACCCCTGTACGGGTGCCCACCCCTCATATATCCCACCGCTGTACGGGTGCCCGCCCAAATATATCTCACCCCTGTACGTGAGCCCACCCTTGTACAGGTACCCGCCTAATATATCTCACCCTTGTACTGATGTCCGCCCTCATATATCCTACCCCTGTACGGGTGCCCGCCCTAATATATCTCACCTCTGTAAGAGTGCCCACCTTCATATATCCCACCCCTGTACGGGTGGCCGCCCTCTTATATCCCACCCCTGAACGGGTGCCTGCCTGCATATATCCCCCCCGGTATGGGTGCCTGCCCTCATATATACCACCCCTGTACGGGTGCCCGCCTGCATATATCCCACCCCTGTACGGGTGCCCGCCAGGATGTATCCCACCCCAGTACGGGTGCCCGCCTGGATGTATCCCACTCCCGTACGGTATCCCGCCCTCATATATCCCACCCCAGTATGGGTGCCTGCCCTCATATATCCCACCCCGGTACGGGAGCCCGCTATCATGTATCCCACCCATGTACACGTGCCTGCCTGCATATATCCCATCCATGTACGGGTGCCTTCCCTCATATATCCCAACCCTGTACGGGTGCCCGCCCGCATATATCCCACACCTGTACGGGTGCCCGCCTTCATATATCCTACCCCTGTATGGGCGCCCGCCCTCATATATCCCAACCCTGTACGGGTGCCCGCCCTCATATATCCCACCCCTGTACAGGTGCCCACACTCATATATACCACCTCTGTACAGGTGCCCGCTTTCATATATCCCAATCCTGTACGGGAGCCCGGCCTCATATATCCCACCCCTGTACAGGTGGCCGCCCTCTTATATCCCACCCCTGAACGGGTGCCCACCTGCATATATCCCACCTCTGTACTGGTGCCCGCCCGTATATATCCCACCCCCGTACGGGTGCCCACCTTCATATATCCCACCCCTTTACGGGTGCCCACCCTCAAATATCCCACCCGTGTACGGGAGTAGTAGGGAAGGCGCCTCACAGGCCCTTTTTTTTCTGGGAAAAAAAGTGCCTGTGCGCCCCAAGGGTTTCAGGTAAGGGAAGGCGCCTCACAGGCCCTTTTTTTTCTGGGAAAAAAAGTGCCTGTGCGCCCCAAGGGTTTCAGGTAAGGGATGGCTCCACACAGGCCCTTTTTTTTTCTGGGAAAAAAAGTGCCTGTGCGCCCCAAGGGTTTCAGGTAAATTTAGAATATCCCCTGTGCGCCCCAAGGGTTTCAGGTAAATTTAGAATATCCCCTGTGCGCCCCAAGGGTTTCAGGTAAATTTAGAATATCCCCTGTGCGCCCCAAGGGTTTCAGGTAAATTTAGAAAATCGTGTATAGCGCTTGGGGGTTTTCAGGTAAATTTGGGCAGTCGCAGATTTTAGAAGTAAGGATTTCTTATGAGAAAAATAATTTCCGAGACTTAGAAGTTTGTTAAAGCCTTATGGGAGAAATTCAAATAACGTGTGTAGCACTTTAGGGCTTCCAGGAGAACTCTACGGACATATTTTACATGTTTTCAACTTACAAAATCGTCTATGTAAGCCTTAGTTATTCATATAAATTTAGAAAATCACCTGTGTAAGTCAGGGTTTTCAAGTCTCGTACATCACACCCCCCTCCCTCCCCCCCTTGCCTCGCAATCTGTCGCATCACCTTTATTTACTTTGCGCCCAGCCAGTCAGTCGGCTCTTAATCTTATCTTATCTTATCCGTAATATCTGGACCGTCCCTCCTCTCTCTCTCTCTCCTTTCATTCAGTTCAACTATTTTCCAACATCGTATGTTTGCTCCTTTTCATTAAGCAAGTCAGTTTTACACAAATAAAACATGTTAGTAAGCAAGTTCTAGCTCACGTTCCCCCCACCTTAGTCCCCTGTCATATAATGAATACTATCATTCCAATCCCTCTAAAATTTAAAAATAATCATATTTCAAACGTAGTTCAATACAGTAATTTAGTTACCAAGCTCCAGCGCTTGTCCTCCGCCTTAGCTCTCTCTCGTATCTTCGTTAGTATCAGTCCAATTTCCCTGAAATTTTCACCCTCTGTATTTCAGGCACCATAAATAAGATCAAAACAGTTACCAAGCTCCAGCGCTTGTCCTCCGCCTTAGCTCTCTCTCATATCTTCGTTAGTAACAGTCCAAATTCCCCGAAATTTCTACCCGCTGTATTTCAGACATAGTTTAGTAAATGCAAACAATTATCAAACTCTAGCTCTTGTCCCCAGCTTAGTTCATTTGTACAAAATCATTAGTAACAGTCCAAATACCCTGAGATTTTTAGCCTCTGTATTTCAGACACCGTAAATAAGATCAAAACAGTTATCAAGCTCCAGCTCTCGTCCCCCACCTTAGTTCATTTGTACAAGATCGTTAGTAACAGATCAATTTTCCCCGAAATTTAAAGCAGACATACTTCAAAGTTAGTAAATAAGATCAAGTCAGTTACTGAGCTCCAGCTCTCGTCCCCCACCCTCTTCCACCCTCAAGTCTTTGTAAATAAACCATCAATTTCCCCGAAATTTTTACCCTCTGTATTTCAGACATAGTAAATATGAAGTAAACAATTATAAAACTCTAGCTCTTGTCCTCTGTCCAAGTTCACTCCTGTAAATTCATTACTATCAATCCAAATCCCCCTGAGCTTTAAACACCCAACTACATTTTCAGACATAGTAATAAAAACCAGTTCAGTTATCAAGTTACAACTCTTGTGCCCCAGCTTAGTTCATTTGTGCAAGTTCTTTATTTCCAACTAAATCACCCTGAGATTTAAGATCACCTTATTTTCTAACGTAGTAAAATTAATCTGGACATTAGCCTTAGATCATCAGACATAAATATATTCGATCAAGTCCGTCTCCAGCTTATCTCTTATCCGAGTATTTACTTTACCCTTCTCATCCCCAACGTATCAAAACCTTCAATAATCATACTGTATTTGCATATTTTCTCTATATTCAGCTGTGTTCTTCACATTTTGTCCATGTTTTCTGTGTTCACTCCATGTTCTTCAAATGTTCACAGTCCCATTCAGTTCTTATTTTCACAAGTATCTCCATTTTTTCTGTAATCTTTCTCTTAGTCTCATTACTTTCTCTACAAATTCTAGTCATATTTTCTATGTTTTCATGTTCATCACATGTTCTCTTTACAACTTTTATACTCAATATTCATGCTAACTTCCATATTTTGTGTTCTTTGTCAATATTCATGTTCCTCTACAAGTTCATGTTCCTCACAAGATCACTTCGTTTTTCACCTTCACTTACATGTTTTCTACATTCTTTTGTCATATTCTCCATGTTCTTCACAAGTCCATTGTTCATTCTTTGTAATCCCTATTCTCCTTATCATGTTTTCATGTTCTCTGTAAGTTCATATTCCCAGCATGTTCACTGTATTCATCAACTTTTCTTACATATGTTCTTTGCCATGTTCCCCATATGTTCTCTGGGTTTTTCCCCTTACATGTTATCTAACGTTCCTTAACTAAAAAATCTTTCACCAATCAACTAAAACATAGTCACTTTCGTCATTTCTCAACTAAACTTATTATCCAGTCAACTAAAAATAGTCAGAAATAGCCTCGTTCAACACTGTTCTTAACTAAAACAACCTTTCTCTTAGCTAAAAATTGTCAAAGGAAACTTTTTTCAGCACTTTCTTAACAGGCGCTATGTTTCATCAAGAAAAAATTGTCAAAGGAAACTTTCCAAAACTGTTCATAACTAGCTTTTATCCATCGTCAATCAACTAAAAATAATAACTTTCATCATTTCTTAACTAAACATATTCCCCATTCATCAGAAAATAACCGTGTTCATCATGTTTCATTGTCATTTCATAACTAAAATTATCTGCCAATCATCAGAAAAAGTAATGTTCATCATGTTTTCTCTTTTTCCATAACTAAAAGTATTCATCAGTCAACTAAAAAATAGTCACTTCATCATGTTTCCTTGTCATTTCTTATCTGAAATATCACTTCTCTCATCTGAAAATAGTCAGGATTAACCTCATTCAACACCGTTCTTAACTAAAACAGCCTTTCGCTTAGCTAAAAATTGTCAAAGGATTCTTTTCAGCACTGTTCATAACTAACTTTATCCATCATCAAGTAAGAAAATATAGTCAAAGATATCTATCATCGTCGTTCTTAACTGACATTTATACTTTGTGGAGCACTAAAATAGTCAAATGTAACTTTTCAACACTTTCGTAACTAAAATTATATGTCGCTAAGTAAGAAAAATAGTCAAAGGTGCTCTCCGTTACACCAAAGTTACTCTTCGAGAAATCAAAGACACTCTTCAATACATTAAGGACTTACTCAAAGACACCAAAGTTACACTCTAAGACATCCTTCGAGACTTCCTTAAGACTTCAATGGGACTCTTCCATTCATCAAAGACATTCTCTAAGCCCTCAAAGTTATTCTCAGCACAATCAAAAGTTATTCCAAGACAACAAAAGTCATTCTCAGAGCTATCAAAATTATTCTCGGAGTCATCAAAAGGTATTCTCTAACTCACTTTGGTCATTAAAGTTAATTTCCATGTTATAAAAGTTTGTCTCAGAGACATCTAAAGTTAATCTTAGAGTTATCAAATGTAATCTCTAACTCTCTTTTGTTCATCAAAGTTGATCTCAGAGTTAGCAAAGGTAATCTCTAACTCACTCTCGTTCATCAAAGTTGTTTCAAAGACATCAAAGTTATTCAAAGAGCTAACAAAAGTTATTCTCAGAGTCACCTTTGTTCTTCAGAGAAACTTTCCAAAACATCTTTATTCATCAAAGTTATTCTCAGAGGCATAAAAGTCATTCTCAGAGCTATCAAACTTGTTCTCAAAGTCATCAAACTTATTCACAGAGTCATCAAAGTTAATCTAAGACATCATTTTTCATCAAAGATATTCTCTCTAAACCATCAATGTTCTTCTCTAAGACATAAAAGTTATTCTCAGAGTCACCTTCGTTCGTCAGAGAAACTTTCAAAACATCTTTGTTCATCAAACTTGTTTTCAAAGTCATCAAAAGTTAATCTAAGACATCTTCTTTCATCAAAGTTATTTTCAGAGACATCTAAAGTTATTCTCAGAGCTATCAAACTTGTTCTCAGAGTCATCAAATGTTATTCTCGAAGTCATCAAAGTTAATCTAAGACATCATTTTTCATCAAAGTTGTTCTCTAAACATCAATGTTGTTCTCCAAGACATCAAAGATGTTCTCAAAATCATAAAAGTTATTCCCAGAGCTATCAAAGTTAATCTCAGAGTTATCCAAAGATATTCTCATGTCCACAAAAGTTATTCCAAGAGACGTCAAAGTTGTTTCAAAGACATCAAAGTTAATCTCAGAGTTATCCAAAGACATTCTCAGAGACATCTAAAGTTATTCTCTAAGACATCAAAGTTGTTCTAAGAGTTATCAAAAGTTATTCTCAGTCATGATATGTTATTCTCTAACTCACTTCCATTCATCAAAGACATTCTCTAAGTCCTGAAAGTTATTCTCTAAGACAACAAAGTCTTTCTCAGAGCTACCAAAGATGTTCTCTAAATCATAAAAGTTAATCTTAACTCACCTTCGTTCATTAGAGAAACTTTCCAATCCATATTCGTTGACCAGAGTTATTCTCAGAGTCATCAAAGCGATCTCTAATTCATCTTCGTTCTCCAAAGTTGTTCTCTAAGACACCTTCATTCATCAAAGAAACTCTCCTTCTTCCATCATGTTATTCTTTAAGACATCTTCAGTCATAAAATTTTCTCTCCAAAATGTAACTAGTTCAGCTTTTCATACCAAACCTGCATTTCTGTTAAAACATATTTTCTTAGTTGCTTTACCCTAAAACTGTTCTCTGAACTACACTGTTCAAACCTACGTAACCTATCCTCTCCACCCAATGTTACTTAGTTAACGTAACGTTCCTAAACCTAGCTTTACCTATCCTAACATACCTTACCTTACCTTCCCTATCTTACCTAACTTTACCTATCCTAACATATCTTACCTTACCTTCCCTAACTTAACCTAACTTTACCTATCCTAACTTAACTTGCCTTTCATAACCTAACTTTACCTATCCTAACATAACTTACCTTACCTTCCCTATCTTACCTAACTTTACCTATCCTAACATAACTTACCTTACCTTCCCTAACTTAACCTAACTTTACCTATCCTAACTTAACTTACCTAACTTATTCTGCTTAACATAACTTACCTTACATTCCCTAACTTAACCTAACTTTACCTATCCTAACTTAACTTGCCTTTCATAACCTAACTTTACCTATCCTAACATAACTTACCTTACCTTCCCTATCTTACCTAACTTTACCTATCCTAACATAACTTACCTTACCTTCCCTAACTTAACCTAACTTTACCTATCCTAACTTAACTTACCTAACTTATTCTGCTTAACATAACTTACCTTACCTTCCCTATCTTACATAACTTTACCTATCCTAACTTAACTTACCTAACTTATTCTGCTTAACATAACTTACCTTACCTTCCCTATCTTACCTAACTTTACCTATCCTAACCTAACTTGTCTTACCTAACTTAATCTTACTTTCCCAAACTGATGTATCCTAACTTATCTCTTTCCTTCTTTACTTTGATTCTCCTACTCCTTCTAACCCTCCTTTTCTATCTCTCTCCCTTATTCTCTCTCTTCCTCCCCTCTCTCTCCCTCATTTGCTCAAATGCTCTCTTGTTTCTCAAATTCAAGTCTTATTGCTCCCATTCTCACACCCTCATTCTCATTCACTTAGTTTTTCTTTTTCTCAATTCAAGTCTTATTGCTCCCATTCTCATTCACTTAGTTTTTCTTTTTCTCAATTCAAGTCTTAGTGCTCCCATGCCCACACTCTCTCTCATTCTCTCTTCTTTGGTCCCATTTTCTTCCGCCCCCTCTCTCTTACTCCTTGCTCTTCTTTCATGCTCTCACTCCCTTGAGCTCTTGTTTCTCAATTTCAAGTCTTAGTAGATCTGATTCTTTACTATTGTAATTTTATTATTACTATGATAAAGAATGAACTTATATGTGAAAACAAAGTAAAGAAGGAAAGATGGTTTGGGTAAAAATATACAAAAAGGAGAAACAAAACTACATCTGAAAGGTTAGGAAAAGGATAATATATTCAACAAACTACATCTGAAAGGTTAGGAAAGGGATAATATATTCAACAAACTACATCTGAAAGGTTAGGTTAAAGGGTTGGGGAATAAGAACATATGATAACAAACATAATAAATACAACTTATGGGCAACTTGATGAACTTTAACAAATAACCCTTGATCTGCAAAAATGACCATTTGAGAAATTAGCCCTTGAAACGAGTAAGTTCCCATATATAACAAAAATCCTTTGAAATGGTTAAATACCCAATCTTAAACAAATAACACTTGAAATGCAAAAACGTCCATTTGAGAAATTATCCCTTGAAATGAGTAAATGCCCATATATAACAAAAATTCTTTGAAATGCTTAAATATCCAATCTCTAACAAATAGCACTTGAAATGCATAAGTGACCATTTGAGAAATTAACTAATGAAATGAGTAAATGAATATGAGACAATGATTGACGAAACACAAAGACAAGAAGGAATACATAAGTTAGATCATGTCTGGTTGGACTAGATAAGTTAGGATACATCAGTTTGGGAAAGTAAGATTAAGTTAGGTAAGACAAGTTAGGTTAGGATAGGTAAAGTTAGGTAAGATAGGGAAGGTAAGGTAAGTTATGTTAAGCAGAATAAGTTAGGTAAGTTAAGTTAGGATAGGTAAAGTTATGTAAGATAGGGAAGGTAAGGTAAGTTATGTTAAGCAGAATAAGTTAGGTAAGTTAAGTTAGGATAGGTAAAGTTAGGTTAAGTTAGGGAAGGTAAGGTAAGTTATGTTAGGATAGGTAAAGTTAGGTAAGATAGGGAAGGTAAGGTAAGTTATGTTAGGATAGGTAAAGTTAGGTTATGAAAGGCAAGTTAAGTTAGGATAGGTAAAGTTAGGTTAAGTTAGGGAATGTAAGGTAAGTTATGTTAAGCAGAATAAGTTAGGTAAGTTAAGTTAGGATAGGTAAAGTTAGGTTAAGTTAGGGAAGGTAAGGTAAGTTATGTTAGGATAGGTAAAGTTAGGTAAGATAGGGAAGGTAAGGTAAGTTATGTTAGGATAGGTAAAGTTAGGTTATGAAAGGCAAGTTAAGTTAGGATAGGTAAAGTTAGGTTAAGTTAGGGAAGGTAAGGTAAGATATGTTAGGATAGGTAAAGTTAGGTAAGATAGGGAAGGTAAGGTAAGGTATGTTAGGATAGGTAAAGCTAGGTTTAGGAACGTTACGTTAACTAAGTAACATTGGGTGGAGAGGATAGGTTACGTAGGTTTGAACAGTGTAGTTCAGAGAACAGTTTTAGGGTAAAGCAACTAAGAAAATATGTTTTAACAGAAATGCAGGTTTGGTATGAAAAGCTGAACTAGTTACATTTTGGAGAGAAAATTTTATGACTGAAGATGTCTTAAAGAATAACATGATGGAAGAAGGAGAGTTTCTTTGATGAATGAAGGTGTCTTAGAGAACAACTTTGGAGAACGAAGATGAATTAGAGATCGCTTTGATGACTCTGAGAATAACTCTGGTCAACGAATATGGATTGGAAAGTTTCTCTAATGAACGAAGGTGAGTTAAGATTAACTTTTATGATTTAGAGAACATCTTTGGTAGCTCTGAGAAAGACTTTGTTGTCTTAGAGAATAACTTTCAGGACTTAGAGAATGTCTTTGATGAATGGAAGTGAGTTAGAGAATAACATATCATGACTGAGAATAACTTTTGATAACTCTTAGAACAACTTTGATGTCTTAGAGAATAACTTTAGATGTCTCTGAGAATGTCTTTGGATAACTCTGAGATTAACTTTGATGTCTTTGAAACAACTTTGACGTCTCTTGGAATAACTTTTGTGGACATGAGAATATCTTTGGATAACTCTGAGATTAACTTTGATAGCTCTGGGAATAACTTTTATGATTTTGAGAACATCTTTGATGTCTTGGAGAACAACATTGATGTTTAGAGAACAACTTTGATGAAAAATGATGTCTTAGATTAACTTTGATGACTTCGAGAATAACATTTGATGACTCTGAGAACAAGTTTGATAGCTCTGAGAATAACTTTAGATGTCTCTGAAAATAACTTTGATGAAAGAAGATGTCTTAGATTAACTTTTGATGACTTTGAAAACAAGTTTGATGAACAAAGATGTTTTGAAAGTTTCTCTGACGAACGAAGGTGACTCTGAGAATAACTTTTATGTCTTAGAGAAGAACATTGATGGTTTAGAGAGAATATCTTTGATGAAAAATGATGTCTTAGATTAACTTTGATGACTCTGTGAATAAGTTTGATGACTTTGAGAACAAGTTTGATAGCTCTGAGAATGACTTTTATGCCTCTGAGAATAACTTTGATGAATAAAGATGTTTTGGAAAGTTTCTCTGAAGAACAAAGGTGACTCTGAGAATAACTTTTGTTAGCTCTTTGAATAACTTTGATGTCTTTGAAACAACTTTGATGAACGAGAGTGAGTTAGAGATTACCTTTGCTAACTCTGAGATCAACTTTGATGAACAAAAGAGAGTTAGAGATTACATTTGATAACTCTAAGATTAACTTTAGATGTCTCTGAGACAAACTTTTATAACATGGAAATTAACTTTAATGACCAAAGTGAGTTAGAGAATACCTTTTGATGACTCCGAGAATAATTTTGATAGCTCTGAGAATGACTTTTGTTGTCTTGGAATAACTTTTGATTGTGCTGAGAATAACTTTGAGGGCTTAGAGAATGTCTTTGATGAATGGAAGAGTCCCATTGAAGTCTTAAGGAAGTCTCGAAGGATGTCTTAGAGTGTAACTTTGGTGTCTTTGAGTAAGTCCTTAATGTATTGAAGAGTGTCTTTGATTTCTCGAAGAGTAACTTTGGTGTAACGGAGAGCACCTTTGACTATTTTTCTTACTTAGCGACATATAATTTTAGTTACGAAAGTGTTGAAAAGTTACATTTGACTATTTTAGTGCTCCACAAAGTATAAATGTCAGTTAAGAACGACGATGATAGATATCTTTGACTATATTTTCTTACTTGATGATGGATAAAGTTAGTTATGAACAGTGCTGAAAAGAATCCTTTGACAATTTTTAGCTAAGCGAAAGGCTGTTTTAGTTAAGAACGGTGTTGAATGAGGTTAATCCTGACTATTTTCAGATGAGAGAAGTGATATTTCAGATAAGAAATGACAAGGAAACATGATGAAGTGACTATTTTTTAGTTGACTGATGAATACTTTTAGTTATGGAAAAAGAGAAAACATGATGAACATTACTTTTTCTGATGATTGGCAGATAATTTTAGTTATGAAATGACAATGAAACATGATGAACACGGTTATTTTCTGATGAATGGGGAATATGTTTAGTTAAGAAATGATGAAAGTTATTATTTTTAGTTGATTGACGATGGATAAAAGCTAGTTATGAACAGTTTTGGAAAGTTTCCTTTGACAATTTTTTCTTGATGAAACATAGCGCCTGTTAAGAAAGTGCTGAAAAAAGTTTCCTTTGACAATTTTTAGCTAAGAGAAAGGTTGTTTTAGTTAAGAACAGTGTTGAACGAGGCTATTTCTGACTATTTTTAGTTGACTGGATAATAAGTTTAGTTGAGAAATGACGAAAGTGACTATGTTTTAGTTGATTGGTGAAAGATTTTTTAGTTAAGGAACGTTAGATAACATGTAAGGGGAAAAACCCAGAGAACATATGGGGAACATGGCAAAGAACATATGTAAGAAAAGTTGATGAATACAGTGAACATGCTGGGAATATGAACTTACAGAGAACATGAAAACATGATAAGGAGAATAGGGATTACAAAGAATGAACAATGGACTTGTGAAGAACATGGAGAATATGACAAAAGAATGTAGAAAACATGTAAGTGAAGGTGAAAAACGAAGTGATCTTGTGAGGAACATGAACTTGTAGAGGAACATGAATATTGACAAAGAACACAAAATATGGAAGTTAGCATGAATATTGAGTATAAAAGTTGTAAAGAGAACATGTGATGAACATGAAAACATAGAAAATATGACTAGAATTTGTAGAGAAAGTAATGAGACTAAGAGAAAGATTACAGAAAAAATGGAGATACTTGTGAAAATAAGAACTGAATGGGACTGTGAACATTTGAAGAACATGGAGTGAACACAGAAAACATGGACAAAATGTGAAGAACACAGCTGAATATAGAGAAAATATGCAAATACAGTATGATTATTGAAGGTTTTGATACGTTGGGGATGAGAAGGGTAAAGTAAATACTCGGATAAGAGATAAGCTGGAGACGGACTTGATCGAATATATTTATGTCTGATGATCTAAGGCTAATGTCCAGATTAATTTTACTACGTTAGAAAATAAGGTGATCTTAAATCTCAGGGTGATTTAGTTGGAAATAAAGAACTTGCACAAATGAACTAAGCTGGGGCACAAGAGTTGTAACTTGATAACTGAACTGGTTTTTATTACTATGTCTGAAAATGTAGTTGGGTGTTTAAAGCTCAGGGGGATTTGGATTGATAGTAATGAATTTACAGGAGTGAACTTGGACAGAGGACAAGAGCTAGAGTTTTATAATTGTTTACTTCATATTTACTATGTCTGAAATACAGAGGGTAAAAATTTCGGGGAAATTGATGGTTTATTTACAAAGACTTGAGGGTGGAAGAGGGTGGGGGACGAGAGCTGGAGCTCAGTAACTGACTTGATCTTATTTACTAACTTTGAAGTATGTCTGCTTTAAATTTCGGGGAAAATTGATCTGTTACTAACGATCTTGTACAAATGAACTAAGGTGGGGGACGAGAGCTGGAGCTTGATAACTGTTTTGATCTTATTTACGGTGTCTGAAATACAGAGGCTAAAAATCTCAGGGTATTTGGACTGTTACTAATGATTTTGTACAAATGAACTAAGCTGGGGACAAGAGCTAGAGTTTGATAATTGTTTGCATTTACTAAACTATGTCTGAAATACAGCGGGTAGAAATTTCGGGGAATTTGGACTGTTACTAACGAAGATATGAGAGAGAGCTAAGGCGGAGGACAAGCGCTGGAGCTTGGTAACTGTTTTGATCTTATTTATGGTGCCTGAAATACAGAGGGTGAAAATTTCAGGGAAATTGGACTGATACTAACGAAGATACGAGAGAGAGCTAAGGCGGAGGACAAGCGCTGGAGCTTGGTAACTAAATTACTGTATTGAACTACGTTTGAAATATGATTATTTTTAAATTTTAGAGGGATTGGAATGATAGTATTCATTATATGACAGGGGACTAAGGTGGGGGGAACGTGAGCTAGAACTTGCTTACTAACATGTTTTATTTGTGTAAAACTGACTTGCTTAATGAAAAGGAGCAAACATACGATGTTGGAAAATAGTTGAACTGAATGAAAGGAGAGAGAGAGAGAGGAGGGACGGTCCAGATATTACGGATAAGATAAGATAAGATTAAGAGCCGACTGACTGGCTGGGCGCAAAGTAAATAAAGGTGATGCGACAGATTGCGAGGCAAGGGGGGGAGGGAGGGGGGTGTGATGTACGAGACTTGAAAACCCTGACTTACACAGGTGATTTTCTAAATTTATATGAATAACTAAGGCTTACATAGACGATTTTGTAAGTTGAAAACATGTAAAATATGTCCGTAGAGTTCTCCTGGAAGCCCTAAAGTGCTACACACGTTATTTGAATTTCTCCCATAAGGCTTTAACAAACTTCTAAGTCTCGGAAATTATTTTTCTCATAAGAAATCCTTACTTCTAAAATCTGCGACTGCCCAAATTTACCTGAAAACCCCCAAGCGCTATACACGATTTTCTAAATTTACCTGAAACCCTTGGGGCGCACAGGGGATATTCTAAATTTACCTGAAACCCTTGGGGCGCACAGGGGATATTCTAAATTTACCTGAAACCCTTGGGGCGCACAGGGGATATTCTAAATTTACCTGAAACCCTTGGGGCGCACAGGCACTTTTTTTCCCAGAAAAAAAAAAGGGCCTGTGTGGAGCCATCCCTTACCTGAAACCCTTGGGGCGCACAGGCACTTTTTTTCCCAGAAAAAAAAGGGCCTGTGAGGCGCCTTCCCTTACCTGAAACCCTTGGGGCGCACAGGCACTTTTTTTCCCAGAAAAAAAAAAGGGCCTGTGTGGAGCCATCCCTTACCTGAAACCCTTGGGGCGCACAGGCACTTTTTTTCCCAGAAAAAAAAGGGCCTGTGAGGCGCCTTCCCTTACCTGAAACCCTTGGGGCGCACAGGCACTTTTTTTCCCAGAAAAAAAAGGGCCTGTGAGGCGCCTTCCCTACTACTTACGGGTGCCCCCCCTCATATATCCCACTCCTGAACGGGTGCCCGCCCACATATATCCCACCCCTGAACGGGTGCCCGCCTTCATATATCTCACCCCTTTACGGGTGCCCACCCTCAAATATCCCACCCGTGTACGGGTACCCCCCTAATATATCCCACTCCTGAACGGGTGCCCGCCCTAACATATCTCACCCCTGTACGGGTGTCCGCCCGCATATATCCCACCCCTGTCCGGGTTCCCGCCCTCATATATCCCTCCCCTGTAAAGGTGCCCGCCCTCAGATATCCCACCCCTGTTCGGGTGCCTGCCTGCATGTATCCCACCCCTGTACGGGTGCCCGCCCACATATATATTACCCGTGTACGGGGTGCCCGCTCCCATATCCCATCCCTTTACGGGTGCCCATCCTCATATATTCCACCCCTATACGAGATGCGCGGTCTCATATATCCCACCCCTAAACGGGTGTCCGCCATCATGTATCCCACCCATGTACGGGTGGCCGCCCTCATATATACCACCCCTGCACTGGTGCCATCCTGCATATATCACACCCTTGTTCGGGTGCCCGCCCTTATATATCGCACCCCTGTACGGGTGCTTACCCTCATATATCCCACCCATGTACTGGTTCCTGCCCTCATATAACCCACCCCTGTACGGATGCCCCCCCTCATATATCCCACCCCTGTACGGGAGCCTGCCCGCATATTTCCCACCCCTGTACAGGTGCCTGCCTTCATATATCTCACCCCTGTATGGGTGCCCGCCCTCATATATCCCAACCCTGTACGGGTGCCCGCCCTCATATATACCACCCCTGTACAGGTGCCCGCCCTCTTATATCCCAATCCTGTACGGGTGCCCGGCCTCATATATCCCACCCCTGTACGGGTGCCTGCCCTAATATATCTCACCCCTGTACGGGTGCCCGCCCACGTATATCCCTCCCCAGTACGGGTGCCCGCCCTCATATATCTCAACCCTGTACAGGTGCCCGCCCTCATATATCTGAAGCCTGTACGGGAGCCCCCCCTCATATATTCCTCCCCTTTACGGGTGCCCGCCCTCATATATTCCACCCCTGTACGGGTGTCCGCCCGCATATATCCCACCCCTGTACGGGTGCCCGTCTGCATGTATCCCACCCGTGTATGGGTGCCCGCCCTCATATATTCCTCCCCTATTCGGGTGCCCACCCTCATATATCCCACCCCTGTACGGGTGCCTGCCCTCATATATCCCACCCCTGTACGGGTGCTTGCCCTCATATATCCCACACCTGTACGTGTGCCGCTCTTATATATCCCACCCCTGTACGGGTACCCGCCTTCATATATCCCACCCCTGTACGGGTGCTCGCCCTCATATATGCCACCCCTTTACGGGTGCCCGCCCTCATATATCCCACCTCTGTACGGTTGCCGCCCTCATATGTCCCACCCCCGTACGGGATCCCGCCCTCATATATCCCACCCCTGTACGGGTGCCCGCTATCATATATCCCACCCTTGTATGGGTGCCCGCTCTCATATATCCCAGCCCAGTATGGGTGCCCGCCTGCATTTATTCCAAACCTGTGTGGGTGCCCGCCCGCATATATCCCACCCCCTGTACAGGTGCCCGCCTGCATTTATTCCACCCCTGTCCGGGTGCCCACCCTCATATATCTCACCCTTGTACGGGTGCCCACCTTCATACATCTCACCCCTGTTTGGGTGCCCGCCCTCATATATCCTACCCTTGTACAGGTGCCCTCCCTCATATATCCCACCCCCGTACGCGTGCCCGCCCTCATATACCACACCTATACAGGTGCCTGCCTTCATATATCTCACCCCTGTACGGGTGCTGGTTCTCATATATCCCAACCCTGTACGGGTGCCTCCCCTCATATATCCCACCCCTGTACGGGTGCCCGCCCGCACATATCCCACCCCTGTACCGGTGCCCGCCCGTATATATCCCACCCCCGTACGGGTGCCCGCCTTCATATATCCCACCCCTTTACGGGTGCCCACCCTCAAATATCCCACCCCTGTACGGGTGCCCCCCTCATATATCCCACTTCTGAACGGGTGCCCGCCCTCATATATCCCACCCCTGAACGGGTGCCCGCCCTAACATATCTCACCCCTGTACGGGTGTCCGCCCGCATATATCCCACCCCTGTACGGGTTCCCGCCCTCATATATCCCTCCCCTGTAAAGGTGCCCGCCCTCATATATCCCACCCCTGTACGGGTGCCTGCCTGCATGTATCCCACCCCTGTACGGGTGCCCGCCCATATATATCTTACCCCTGTACGGGGTGCCCGCTCCCATATCCCATCCCTTTACGGGTGCCCATCCTCATATATTCCACCCCTATACGAGGTGCGCGGTCTCATATATCCCACCCCTAAACGGGTGTCCGCCATCATGTATCCCACCCCTGTACGGGTGGCCGCCCTCATATATCCCACCCCTGTACGGGTGGCCGCCCTCATATATACCACCCCTGCACTGGTGCTATCCTGCATATATCACACCCTTGTTCGGGTGCCCGCCCTCATATATCGCACCCCTGTACGGGTGCTTTCCCTCATATATCCCACCCCTGTACGGGTTCCTGCCCTCATATAACCCACCCCTGTACGGATGCCCACCCTCCTATATCCCACCCCTGTACGGGTGCTTGCCCGTATATTTCCCACCCCTGTACAGGTGCCTGCCTTCATATATCTCACCCCTGTATGGGTGCCCACCCTCATATATCCCAACCCTGTACGGGTGCCCGCCCTCATATATACCACCCCTGTACAGGTGCCCGCCCTCATATATCCCAATCCTGTACGGGTGCCCGGCCTCATATATCGCACCCCTGTACGGGTGCCTGCCCTCATATATCTCACCCCTGTACGGGTGCCCGCCCTCGTATATCCCTCCCCAGTACGGGTGCCCGCCCTCATATATCTCAACCCTGTACAGGTACCCGCCCTCATATATCTGAACCCTGTACGGGAGCCCCCCCTCATATATTCCTCCCCTTTACGGGTGCCCGCCCTCATATATTCCACCCCTGTTCGGGTGCCCACCCTCATATATCCCACCCCTGTAAGGGTGCCCGCCCGCATATATCCCACCCCAGTACGGGTGCCCGCCTGCATGTATCCCACCCGTGTATGGGTGCCCGCCCTCATATATTCCACCCCTATTCGGGTGCCCACCTCATATATCCCACCCCTGTACGGGTGCCCACCCCTCATATATCCCACCGCTGTGCGGGTGCCCACCCTAATATATCTCACCCCTGTACGGGAGCCCACCCTCATATATCCCATCATTGTACAGGTACCCGCCCTAATAAATCTCACCCTTGTACTGATGCCGCCCTCATATATCCTACCCATGTACGTGTGCCCGCCCTAATATATCTCACCTCTGTACGAGTGCCCACCTTCATATATCCCACCCCTGTATGGGTGGCCGCCCTCATATATCCCACCCCTGAACGAGTGCCCGCCTACATATATCCCACCCCTGAACGAGTGCCCGCCTACATATATCCCACCTTTGTACGGGTGCCCGCCCTCATATATCCCACCCCTGTACGGGTGCCCGCCTGCATATATCCCACCCCTGTACAGGTGCCCGTCTGCATATATCCCACCCATGTACGGGTGCCCGCCTGCATATATCCAAACTCTGTTAGGGTGCTAGCCTTCATATATCCCACCCCTGTACGGGTACCAGTCCTCATATATCCCACCCCTGTACAGGTGCCCGCCTGCATATATCCCACCCCTGTACAGGTGCAAACCAGCATATATCCCACCCCTGTACGGGTGCCCGCCTGCATATATCCCACCTCTTTACGAGTGCCCGCCTGCATATATCCCATCTCTGTACGGGTGCCCGCCCTCATATATCCCACTCTTGTACGGGTGCCCGCCCTCATATGTCCCACCCCTGTAAGGGGTCACGCCCTCATATATCCCACCCCTATACGGGTGCCCGCCTGGATGTATCCCACTCCTGTACGGGTGCCTGCTCTCATATATCCCACCGCTGTACGGTATCCCGCCTTCATATATCGCACCCCTGTATGGGTGCCCGCCCTCATATATCCTACACCTGTACGGGTGCCTGCCTGGATGTATCCCACCCCAGTACGGTTGCCCGCTCTCATATATCCCACCCCTGTACGGGAGCCCGCCCTCATGTATCCCACCCCTGTACGGGTGCCCGCCATCATGTATCCCACCCATGTACACGTGCCCGCCTGCATATATCCCCCCCCCCTTTACGGGTGCCCGCCCGCATATATCCCATCCCTGTACGAGTGCCCGCCCTCATATATCCCAACCCTGTACGGTTGCCCGCCCTTATATATCCCACTCGTGTACGGGTGCCCCCCCTCATATATCCCACCCCTGTATGGGTGCCTGCCCTCATATATTCCAACCCTGTACGGGTGCCCGCCCTCATATATCCCACCCCTGTATGGGTGTCTTCCCTCATATATCCCAACCCTGTACGGGTGCCCGCCGTCATATATCCCACCCCTGTACGGGTGCCCGCCCTCATATATCCCACCACTGTATAGGTGCCCGCTCTCATATATCCCACCCCTTTATGGGTGCCCGCATTAATATATCAAACGCCTGTACGGGTGCCCACCCTCGTATATCTCACCCCTGTACGGATGCCCGCCCTCATATATCCCACCCCTGTACGGGTGCCCGCCATCATTAATCCAACCCATGTATGGGTGCCCGCCCTCATATATCTCACCCCTGTACGGGAACCCCCCCTCATATATCCCACTCCTGAACGGGTGCCCGCCCTCATATATCTCACCCCTGAACGGGTGCCCGCCCTAACATATCTCACCCCTGTACGGGTGTCCACCCGCATATATCCCACCCCTGTACGGGTGCCCGCCCTCATATATCCCTCCCCTGTAAAGGTGCCCGCCCTTATATATCAAACTCCTGTACGAGTGGCCGCCCTCATATATCCCACCCCTGTACGGGTGCCTGCCCTCATGTATCCCATCCCTGTACGGGTACCTGCCCTCATATATCCCACCCCTGTACGGGTGCTTGCCCTCATATATCCCACACCTGTACGTGTGCCGCTCTTATATATCCCACCCCTGTACGGGTACCCGCCCTCATATATCCCACCCCTGTACGGGTGCTCGCCCTCATATATCTCACCCCTGTACTGGTACCCGCCCTCATGTATCCCACCTCTGTACGGGTGCCCGCCCTCATATGTCCCACCCCTGTACGGGATCCCGCCCTCATATATCCCACCCCTGAACGGGTGCCCGCCCTCATATATCCCACCATTGTATGGGTGCCCGCCCGCATATATCCCACCCCTGTACAGGTGCCCGCCTGCATTTATTCCTCCCCTGTCCGGGTGCCCACCGCCATATACCTCACCCTTGTACGGGTGCCCACCTTCATATATCTCACCCCTGTTTAGGTGCCAGCCCTCATATCCCACACCTATACAGGTGCCTGCCTTCATATACCTCACCCGTGTACGGGTGCTCGCCCTCATATATCCCAACCCTGTACGGGTGACTGCCCGCATATATCCCACCCCTGTACTGGTGCCCGCCCGTATATATCCCACCCCCGTACGGGTGCCCGCCTTCATATATCCCACCCCTGTACAGGTGCCCGATCTCATATATCCCACCCCTTTATGGGTGCCCGCATTAATATATCAAACGCCTGTTCGGGTGCCCACCCTCGTATATCTCACCCCTGTACGGGTGCCCGCCCTCATATATCCCACCCCTGTACGGGTGCCCGCCATCATTTATCCCACCCATGTATGGGTGCCCGCCCTCATATATCTCACCCCTGTACGGGTGCCCTCCCTCATATATCCCACTCCTGAACTGTTGCCCGCCCTCATATATCTCACCCCTGAACGGGTGCCCGCCCTAACATATCTCACCGATGTACGGGTGCCCGCTCTCATATATCCCTCCCCTGTAAAGGTGCCTGCCCTCATATAACTCAACCCTGTACAGGTGCCCGCCCTCATATATTCCTCCCCTTTACGGCTGCCCGCCCTCATATATTCCACCCCTGTTCGGGTGCCCACCCTCATATATCCCTCCCCTGTAAAGGTGCCTGCCCTCATATATCTGAACCCTGTACGGGAGCCCCCCCTCATATATTCCTCCCCTTTACGGCTGCCCGCCCTCATATATTCCACCCCTGTTCGGGTGCCCACCCTCATATATTCCACCCCTGTACGGGTGCCCCCCCGCATATATCCCACCCGTGTATGGGTGCCCGCCCTTATATATTCTTCCACCCCTATTCGGGTGCCCACCCTCATATATCCCACCCCTGTACGGGTGCCCACTCCTCATATTTCCCACCGCTGTACGGGTGCCCGCCCTAATGTATCTCTCCCCTGTACGGGAGCCCACCCTCATATATCCCATTAATATATAGGTACCCGCCCTAATATATCTCACCCTTGTACTGATGCCGCCCTTATATATCCAACCCATGTACGTGTGCCCGCCCTAATATATCTCACCTCTGTACGAGTGCCCACCTTCATATATCCCTCCACTGAACGGGTGGCCGCCCTCATATATCCCACCCTTGAACGGGTGCCCGCCTGCATATATCCCACCTCTGTACGGGTGCCCGCCCTCATATATCCCACCCCTGTACGGGTGCCCGCTTGCATATATCCCACCCCTGTACAGGTGCCCGTCTGCATATATCCCACCCATGTACGGGTGCCCGCCTGCATATATCCAAACTCTGTTAGGGTGCCAGCCTTCATATATCCCACCCCTGTACGGGTACCCGTCCTCATATATCCCACCCCTGTACAGGTGCCCGCTTCATATATCCCACACCTGTACAGGAGCCCACTAGCATATATCCCACCCCTGTACGGGTGCCCGCCTGCATATATCCCACCCCTGTACGGGTGCCCGCCTGCATATATCCCACCTCTGTACGGGTGCCCGCCCTCATATATCCCACCCTTGTACGGGTGCCCGCCTTCATATGTCCCACCCCTGTAAAGGGTCACGCCCTCATATATCCCACCCCTATACGGGTGCCCGCCTGGATGTATCCCACTCCTGTACGGGTGCCTGCTCTCATATATCCCACCGCTGTACGGTTTCCCGCCCTCATATATCCCACCCCTGTACGGGTGCCTGCCTAGATGTATCCCACCCCAGTACGGTTGCCCGCTCTCATATATTCCACCCCTGTACGGGAGCCCGCCCTCATATATCCCACCCCTGTACACGTGCCCGCCTGCATATATCCCACCCCTGTACGGGTGCCCGCCCGCATATATCCCATCCCTATACGAGTGCCCGCCCTCATACATCCCAACCCTGTACGATTGCCCGACCTTATATATCCCACTCGTGTACGGGTGCCCTCCTCATATATCCCACCCCTGTATGGGTGCCCGCTCTTATATATCCCACCCCTGTACGGGTGCCTGCCTGGATGTATCCCACCCCAGTACGGTTGCCCGCTCTCATATATTCCACCCCTGTACGGGAGCCCGCCCTCATATATCCCACCCCTGTACACGTGCCCGCCTGCATATATCCCACCCCTGTACGGGTGCCCACCCGCATATATCCCATCCCTATACGAGTGCCCGCCCTCATATATCCCAACCCTGTACGGTTGCCCGACCTTATATATCCCACTCGTGTACGGGTGCCCTCCTCATATATCCCACCCCTGTATGGGTGCCCGCTCTTTTATATCCCACCCCTGTACGGGTGCCCGCCCGCATATATCCCACACCTGTACGGGTGCCCGCCCTCATATATCCCACCCCTGTACGGGTGCCCGCCCGCATATATCCTACCCCTGTACGGGTGCCCGCCCTCATATAACCCACCCCTGTACGGGTGCCCGCCCGCATATATCCCACCCCTGTACGGGTGCCTTCCCTCATATATCCCAACCCTGTACGGGTGCCCACCCTCATATATCCCACCCCTGTACTTGTGCCCGCCCTCATATATCCCACCCCTGTAGAGGTGCCCGCTCTCATATATCCCACCCTTTTATGGGTGCCCGCATTAATATATCAAACGCCTGTACGGGTCCCCACCCTCGTATATCTCACCCCTGTACGGGTGCCCGCCGTCGTATATCCCACCCCTGTACGGGTGCCCGCCATCATTTATCCCACCCATGTATGGGTGCCCGCCCTCATGTATCCCAGCCTTGTATGGGTGCCCGCCCGCATATATCCCACTCCAGTATGGGTGCCCGCCTGCATTTATTCCACCCCTGTCCGGGTGTCCGCCCTCATGTATCCCAGCCTTGTATGGGTGCCCGTCCGCATATATCCCACCCCCTGTACAGGTGCCCGATTGCATTCATTCCACCCCTGTCCGGGTGCCCACCCCCATATATCTCACCCTTGTACGGGTGCCCGCATTAATATATCAAACGCCTGTACGGGTCCCCACCCTCGTTTATCTCACCCCTGTTTGGGTGACCGCCCTCATATCCCACACCTATACAGGTGCCTGCCTTCATATATCTCACCCCTGTATGGGTGCTCGCCCTCATATATCCCAACCCTGTACGGGTGCCTCCCCTCATATATCCCACCCTGGTACGGGTGCCCGCCCGTATATATCCCACCCCCGTACGGGTGCCCGCCTTCATATATCCCACCAATGTACGGGTGCCCACCCTTAAATATCCCACCCCTGTACGGGTGCCCGCCCGCATATATCCCACCCCTGTACGGGTGCCCGCCCTCATATAACCCACCCCTGTACGGGTGCCCGCCCGCATATATCCCACCCCTGTACGGGTGCCTTCCCTCATATATCCCAACCCTGTACGGGTGCCCGCCCTCATATATCCCACCCCTGTACTTGTGCCCGCCCTCATATATCCCACCCCTGTAGAGGTGCCCGCTCTCATATATCCCACCCTTTTATGGGTGCACGCATTAATATATCAAACGCCTGTACGGGTCCCCACCCTCGTATATCTCACCCCTGTACGGGTGCCCGCCCTCGTATATCCCACCCCTGTACGGGTGCCCGCCATCATTTATCCCACCCATGTATGGGTGCCCGCCCTCATGTATCCCAGCCTTGTATGGGTGCCCGCCCGCATATATCCCACTCCAGTATGGGTGCCCGCCTGCATTTATTCCACCCCTGTCCGGGTGTCCGCCCTCATGTATCCCAGCCTTGTATGGGTGCCCGCCCGCATATATCCCACCCCCTGTACAGGTGCCCGATTGCATTCATTCCACCCCTGTCCGGGTGCCCACCCCCATATATCTCACCCTTGTACGGGTGCCCGCATTAATATATCAAACGCCTGTACGGGTCCCCACCCTCGTTTATCTCACCCCTGTTTGGGTGACCGCCCTCATATCCCACACCTATACAGGTGCCTGCCTTCATATATCTCACCCCTGTATGGGTGCTCGCCCTCATATATCCCAACCCTGTACGGGTGCCTCCCCTCATATATCCCACCCTGGTACGGGTGCCCGCCCGTATATATCCCACCCCCGTACGGGTGCCCGCCTTCATATATCCCACCAATGTACGGGTGCCCACCCTTAAATATCCCACCCCTGTACGGGTGCCCGCCCGCATATATCCCACCCCTGTACGGGTGCCCGCCCTCATATAACCCACCCCTGTACCGGTGCCCGCCCGCATATATCCCACCCCTGTACGGGTGCCTTCCCTCATATATCCCAACCCTGTACGGGTGCCCGCCCTCATATATCCCACCCCTGTACTTGTGCCCGCCCTCATATATCCCACCCCTGTAGAGGTGCCCGCTCTCATATATCCCACCCTTTTATGGGTGCCTGCATTAATATATCAAACGCCTGTACGGGTCCCCACCCTCGTATATCTCACCCCTGTACGGGTGCCCGCCCTCGTATATCCCACCCCTGTACGGGTGCCCGCCATCATTTATCCCACCCATGTATGGGTGCCCGCCCTCATGTATCCCAGCCTTGTATGGGTGCCCGCCCGCATATATCCCACTCCAGTATGGGTGCCCGCCTGCATTTATTCCACCCCTGTCCGGGTGTCCGCCCTCATGTATCCCAGCCTTGTATAGGTGCCCGCCCGCATATATCCCACCCCCTGTACAGGTGCCCGATTGCATTCATTCCACCCCTGTCCGGGTGCCCACCCCCATATATCTCACCCTTGTACGGGTGCCCGCATTAATATATCAAACGCCTGTACGGGTCCCCACCCTCGTTTATCTCACCCCTGTTTGGGTGACCGCCCTCATATCCCACACCTATACAGGTGCCTGCCTTCATATATCTCACCCCTGTATGGGTGCTCGCCCTCATATATCCCAACCCTGTACGGGTGCCTCCCCTCATATATCCCACCCTGGTACGGGTGCCCGCCCGTATATATCCCACCCCCGTACGGGTGCCCGCCTTCATATATCCCACCAATGTACGGAAGCCCACCCTTAAATATCCCACCTCTGTACGGGTGCCCCCCCTCATATATCCCACTCCTGAACGGGTGCCCGCCCTCATATATCCCACCCCTGAACGGGTGCCCGCCTTAACATATCTCACCCCTGTACGGGTGTCCCCTGCATATATCCCACCCCTGTACGGGTGCCCGCCCTCATATATCCCTCCCCTGTAAAGATGCCCGCCCTCATATATCCCACCCCTGTACGGGTGCCCGCCTACATATATCTTACCCCTGTACGGGGTGCCCGCTCCCATATCCCATCCCCTTACGGGTGCCCATCCTCATATATTCCCCCCCTGTACGAGGTGCGCGGTCTCATATATCCCACCCCTGTACGGGTGCCCGCCCTCATATATCACATCCCTGTACGAGTTCCCACCCTCATATATCCCACCCCTGTACGGGTGCCCGCCCAAATATATCTCATGCCTGTACGAGGTGCGCGGTCTCATATATCCCACCCCTAAACGGGTGCCCGCCCTCATATATCCCACCCTTGTTCGGGTGCCCGTCCGCATATATCCCACCCCTGTACAGGTGCCTGCCTTCATATATCTCACCCCTGTCTGGGTGCTAGCCCTCATATATCCCAACCCTGTACGGGTGCCCGCCCTCATATATCCCACCGCTGTACAGGTGCCTGCCTGCATGTATCCCACCCCTGTACGGGTGCCCGCCCTCATATATCCCATCCCCGTACGGGAGCGCGCCCTCATATATCCCACACCAGTACGGGAGCCCGCCCTCATATGTCCCACCCCTGTAAGGGAACCCGCCCTCATATATCCCACCCCTGTACGGGAGCCCGCCCTCATATATCCCACCCCTGTACGGGTGCCCGCTGTCATATATCCCAGCCCAGTACGGGTGCCCGACTGCATGTATCCCACCCCTGTACGGGAGCCCGCCTCATATATCCCACCCCTGGTGCGGGAGCCCGCCCTCATATATCCCACCCCTGTTCGGGTGCTAGCCTGCATGTATCCCACCCCTGTACGGGTGCCCGCTCTCATATATCCCAGCCCAGTATGGGTGCCCGAGCGCATATATCCGACCCCAGTTCGGGTACCCGCCCTCATATATCCTACAACTGTACGGGTACCCGCCCTAATATATCTCACCCCTGTCCGTGTGCCCGCCCTCATATATACCACCCCTGTACAGGTGCCCGCCCTAATATATCCCAATCCTGTACGGGTGCCCACCCTCATATATCCCATCCCTGTATGGGTGTCCGAGCGCATATATCCCACCCCTGTTCGGGTACCCGCCCTCATATATCCGACCCATGTACGGGTACCCGCCCTCATATATCCCACCCCTCTACGGGTGCCCGCCCTCATATGTCCCACCCCTCTACGGGGTCCCGCCCTCTTATATCCAACCACTTTACGGGCGCCCGCCCTAATATATCTCACTCCTGTAAGGGTGCCCACACTCATATATACGACCTCTGTACAGGTGCCCGCCCTCATATATCCCAATCATGTACGGGTGCCCGCCCTCATATATCCCACCCCTGTACAGGTCCTCGCTCTCATATATCGCACCCTTTTATGGGTTCCCGCATTAATATATCAAACGCCTGTACGGGTGCCCACCCTCGAATATCTCACCCCTGTACGGGTGCCCGCCCTCGTATATCCCACCCCTGTACGGGTGCCCGCCATCATTTATCCCACCCATGTATGGGTGCCCGCCCTCATATATCTCACCCCTGTACGGGTGCTCCCCCTCATATATCCCACTCCTGAACGGGTGCCCGCCCTCATATATCTCACCCCTGAACGGGTGCCCGCCCTAACATATCTCACCTCTGTACGGGTGTCCGCCCGCATATATCCCACCCCTGTACGGGTGCCCGATCTCATGTATCCCTCCCCTGTAAAGGTGCCCGCCCTCATATATAAAACCACTGTACGGGGTGCCCGGCGGCATATATCTAACCCGTGTACGGGTACCCGCCCTCATATATCGTACCCCTGTACGAGTGGCCGCCCTCATATATCCCACCCCTGTACGGGTGCCTGCCCTCATGTATCCCATCCCTGTACGGGTGCCTGCCCTCATATATCCCACGCCTGTACGGGTTCTTGCCCTCATACATCCCACACCTGTACGTGTGCTGCTCTTATATATCCCACCCCTGTACGGGTACCCGCCCTCATATATCCCACCCCTGTAAGGGTGCCCGCCCTCATATATCTCACCCCTGTATTGGTACCCGCCCTCATATATCCCACCTCTGTACGGGTGCCCGCCCTCATATGCCCCACCCATGTACGGGTACCCGCCCTCATATATACCACCTCTGTACGGGTGCCCGCCCTCATATGTCCCACCCCTTTACGGGATCCCGCCCTCATATATCCCACCCCTGTACGGGTGCCCGCCCTCATATATCCCACCCTTGTATGGGTGCCCGCCCGCATATATCCCAGCCCCTGTACAGGTGCTCGCCTGCATTTATTCCATTCCTGTCCGGGTGCCCACCCTCATATATCTCACCCTTGTACGGGTGCCCACCTTCATATATCTCACCCCTATTTGGGTGCCCGCCCTCATATATCCTACCCCTGTACGGGTGCCCGCCCTCATATCCCACACCTATACAGGTGCCTGCCTTCATATATCTCACCCCTGTACGGGTGCTCGCCCTCATATATCCCAACCGTGTACGTGTGCCTCCCCTCATATATCCTACCCCTGTACGGGTGCCCGCCCGCATATATCCCACCCCTGTACTGGTGCCCGCCCGTATATATCCCACCCCAGTACGGGTGCCCGCCTTCATATATCCCACCCCTGTACGGGTGCCCACCCTCAAATATCCCACCCCTGTACGGGTGCCCCCCTCATATATCCCACTCCTGAACGGGTGCCCGCCCTCATATATCCCACCCCTGAACGGGTGCCGCACTAACATATCTCACCCTTGTACGGGAGTCCGCCCGCAAATATCCCACCCCTGTACGGGTGCCCGCCCTCATATATCCCTCCCCTGTAGAGGTGCCCTCCTTCATATATCCCACCCCTGTACGGGTGCCCACCCTCAAATATCCCACCCCTGTACGGGTGTCCGCCCGCATATATCCCACCCCTGTACGGGTACTTGCCTACATGTATCCCACCCCTGTACGGGTGCCCGCCCACATATATCTTACCCCTGTACGGGGTGCCCGCTCCCATATCCCATCCCTTTACGGGTGCCCATCCTCATATATTCCACCCCTTTACGAGGTGCGCGGTCTCATATATGCCACCCCTAAACGGGTGTCCGCCATCATGTATCCCACCCCTGTACGGGTGGCCGCACTCATATATACCACCCCTGCACTGGTGCCATCCTGCATATATCACACCCTTGTTCGGGTGCCCGCCCTCATATATCGCACCCCTGTACGGGTGCTTACCCTCATATATCCCACACCTGTACGGGTTCCTGCCCTCATATAACCCACCCCTGTACGGATGCCCCCCCTCATATATCCCACCCCTGTACGGGTGCCGGCCCGCATATTTCCCACCCCTGTACAGGTGCCTGCCTTCATATATCCCACCCCTGTACAGGTGCCCGCCCTAATATATCTCATGCCTGTACGAGGTGAGCGGTCTCATATATCCCACCCCAAAACGGGTGCCCGCCCTCATATATCCCACCCCGGTACGGGTGCCCGCCCGCATATATCCCACCGCTGTACAGGTGCCTGCCTGCATGTATCCCACCCCTGTACGGGTGCCCGCCCTCATATATCCCACCCCTGTACGGGAGCCCGCCCTCATATATCCCACACCTGTACGGGAGCACGGGCTCATATATCCCACCCCTGTACGGGAGCCCGCCCTCATATATCCCATCCCTGTACGGCAGCCCGCCCTCATATATCCCACCCCTGTACGGGTGCCCGCTGTCATATATCCCAGCCCAGTACGGTTGCCTGACTGCATGTATCCCACCCCTGTACGGGTGCCCGCCCTCATATCCCACCCCTGTACGGGGGCCCGCCCTCATATATCCCACACCTGTACGGGAGCACGCGCTCATATATCCCACCCCTGTACCGGAGCCCGCCCTCATATATCCCACCCCTGGTGCGGGAGCCCGCCCTCATATATCCCACCCCTGTACGGGTGCTAGCCTGCATGTATCCCACCCCTGTACTGGTGCCCGCCCTCATATATTCCACACCTGTACGGGTACCCGCCCTAATATATCTCACCCCTGTCCGTGTGCCCGCCCTCATATATACCACCCCTGTACAGGTGCCCGCCCTAATATATCCCAATCCTGTACGGGTGCCCACCCTCATATATCCCACCCCTGTATGGGTGCCCGAGCGCATACATCCCACCCCTGTTCGGGTACCCGCCCTCATATATCCGACTCCTGTACGGGTACCCGCCCTCATATATCCCACCCCTCTACGGGTGCCCGCTCTCATATGTCCCACCCCTTTACGGGGTCCCGCCCTCTTATATCCAACCCCTTTACGGGTGCCCGCCCTCATATATCTCAACAATGTACGAGTGCCCCCCCTCATATATTCCTCCCCTGTACGGGTGCCCGCCCTCATATATCCCACCCCTGTTCGGGTGCCCACCCTCATATATCCCACTCCTGTACGTGTGCCCACCCTCATATATCCCACCCCTGTACGGGTGCACACACTCATATACACCACCTCTGTACAGGTGCCCGCCCTCATATATCGCAATCATGTACGGGTGCCCGGCCTCGTATATCCCTCCCCTGTACGGGTGCCCGCCCTCATATATCTTACCCCTGTACAGGTGCCCGCCCTCATATATCTCAACCCTGTACGAGTGCCCCCCCTCATATATTCCTCCCCTGTACGGGTGCTCGCCCTCATATATCCCACCCTTGTTCGGGTGCCCACCCTCATATATCCCACGCCTGTACGTGTGCCCACCCTCATATATCCCACCCCTGTACGGGTGCCCACCCTCATATATTCCACCCCTGTACGGGTGCCCGCCCGCATATATCCCACCCCTGTACGGGTGCCCGCCTGCATGTATCCCACCCGTGTATGGGTGCCCGCCCTCATATATTCCACCCCTATTCGGGTGCCCACCCTCATATATCAAACCGCTGTACGGGTGCCCGACCTAATATATCTCACCCCTGTACGGGAGCCCACCTTCATATATCTCACCCTTTTACAGGTACCCCCCCTAATATATCTCACCCTTTTACTGATGTCCGCCCTCATATATCCTACCCCTGTACAGGTGCCTCCCTCATATATTCCTCCCCTCTACGGGTGCCCGCCCTCATATATCCCACCCCTGTTCGGGTGCCCACCCTCATATATCCCACCTCTGTACGAGTGCCCACCTTCATATATCCCACCCCTGTACGGGTGGCCGCCTTCTTATATCCCACCCCTGAACGGGTGCCCGCCTGCATATATCCCACCTCTGTACAGGTGCCCACCCTCGTATATCCCACCCCTGAACGGGTGCCCGCCCTCATATATCTCACCCCTGTACCGGTGCCCGCCCTCATATATCTGAACCCTGTACGGGTGCCCCCCTCATATATTCCTCCCCTTTACGGGTGCCCACCCCTCATATATCCCATTGCTGTACAGGTCCCCGCCCTAATATATCTCACCCCTGTACGGGAGCCCACCCTCATATATCTCATCCTTGTACAGGTACCCGCCCTAATATATCTCACCCTTGTACTGATGCCGCCCTCATATATCCTACCCCTGTACGGGAGCCCGCCCTAATATATCTCACCTCTGTACGAGTGCCCACCTTCATATATCCCACCCCTGTACGGGTGGCCGCCCTCTTATATCCCACCACTGAACGGGTGCCCGCCTGCATATATCCCACCCCTCTACGGGTGTCCGCCCTCGTATATCCCACCCCTGTACGGGTGTCCGCCTGCATATATCCCACCCATGTACAGGTGCCCGATCGCATATATCCCACCCCTGTTCGGGTGCCCGCCTGCATATATCCAAACCCTGTTAGGGTGCCAGCCGGCATATATCCCACCGCTGTACGGGTACCCGTCCTCATATATCCCACCCCTGTACAGGTGCCGCCTGTATATATCCCACCCCTGTACAGGTGCCCACCAGCATATATCCCACCCCTGTACGGGTGCCCGCCTGCATATATCCCACCCCTGTACGGGTGCCCGCCTGCATATATCCCACCTCTGTACGGGTGCCCGCCCTCATATATCCCACCTATGTACGGGTGCCCGCCCTCATATGTCTCAACCCTGTAAGGGGTCACGCCCTCATATATCCCACCCCTATACGGGTGCCCGCCTGGATGTATCCCACTTCTGTGCAGGTGCATGCTCTCATATATCCCACCGCTGTACGGTATCCCGCCCTCATATATTCCACCCCTGTATGGGTGCCCGCCCTCATATATCCCACACCTGTTCGGGTGCCCGCCTGGATGTATCCCACCCCTGTACGGGTGCCCGAAATCATGTATCCCACCCATGTACACGTGCCCGCCTGCATATATCCCACCCCTGTACGGGTGCCCGCCCGCATATATCCCATCCCTGTGCGGGTGCCCACCCACATATATCCCAACCCTGTACGGTTGCCCGCCCTTATATATCCCACTCGTGTACGGGTGCCCCCCCCCCTCATATATCCCACCCCTGTACGGGTGCCTACCCACATATGTCCCACCCCTGTACGGGTGCCCGCCATCATTTATCCCACCCATGTATGGGTGCCCGCTCTCATATATCTCACCCCTGTATGGGTGCCCACACTCATATATCCCACCCCTGTACGGGTGCCCGCTCTCATATATCCCACCCCTGTACAGGTTTCCGCCTGCATATATCCCACCCCTGTAAGTGTACCCGCCCTTATATATCCCACCTTTGTACGGGTACCCGCCCTCATATATCCCACCCCTGTACGGGTGCCCGCCCTCATATATCCCACCCCTGTAATGGTGCCCGTCATCATATATTCCACCTCTGTATGGGTTCCTGCCCTCATATATCCCACCCCTGTACGGGTGCCCGCCCTCATATATCTCACCCCTGAACGGGTGCCCACACTCATATATTCCACCCCTTTACGGGTGCCCGTCCTTATATATCCCACCTCTGTACGGGTGCCCGCCCTCATATATCCCACCCCTGTACAGGTGCCTGCCTTCATATATCTCACCCCTGTACAGGTGCCCACCCTCATATGTCTCAGCCCTGTACGGATGCCCACCCTAATATATCCCACCCCTGTACAGTTGCCCACCCGCATATATCCCACCTCTGTACGGGTGCCCTCCCTCATATATATCACCCTTGTATGGGTGCCAACCTTCAAATATCTCACCCGTATACGGGTTCCCGCCCTCATATATCCTACCCCTGTACAGGTGCCCGCCCTCATATATCCCTCCCCTGTACAGGTGCCTGCCTTCATATATCTCACCCCTGTATGGGTGCCCACTTTAATATATCCCAACCCTGTACGGGTGCCTCCCCCACATATATCCCTCCCCTGTACGGGTGCCGGCCCCATATATCTCACCTCTGTACTGGTACCCGCCCTCATATATCCCATCCCCGTACGGGTGCCTGCCCTCATATATCCCACCCCCTGTACGGGTACCCGCCCTCATATATCACCCCCCTGTACGCGTGCTCACTCTCATATATCCCACCCCTGTACGGGTGCCCCCCATCTTGTAACTAACCCCTGTACGGGTGCCCGCCGTCATATATCCCACCCAAATAACAGGTGCCCGCCCTCATATATCCCACCCCTGAACGGGTAGCCGCCCTCATATATCCCACCCCTGTACAGGTGCCTGCCCTCATATATCTCACACTTGTACGGGTGCCCGCCCTAATATATCTCACCCATGTACGGATGCACGCCCTCATATATCCCACCCCTGTACGGGTGCACGCCCTCATATATCTCACCCCTGTACGGATGCACGCCCTCATATATCCCACCCCTTTACGGGTGCCCGCCTGCATATATCCCACCCCTGTACGGGTTCCCGCCCTCATATATCCCACCCCTGTACGGGTGCCCGCCTGCATATATTCCACCCCTGTACGGGTGCCCGCCTGCATATATCCCACCCCTGTACGGGTTCCCGCCCTCATATATCCCCCCTCTGTACGGGTGCCCGCCTGCATATATTCCACCCCTTTACGGGTGCCCACCTGCTAATATCCCACCCGTGTAGGGGTGCCCGCCCCATATATCCCTCCCTTGTACGGGTGCCCGCCCTCATATATCCAACCTCTGTACGGGTGCCCGCCCCCATATATCACAGCCTTCTATGGGTGCCCGCCTGCATATATCCCACCCCTGTAAAGGTGCCCACCTGCATATATCCCACCCCTGTGCGGGTCCCCGCCTGCATATATCCCACCCCTGTACTGGTGCCCACCCCATATATCCCTCCCTTGTATGGGTGCCCGCCTGCATATATCCCACCTCTGTACCGGTGCCCGCCCTCATATATCCAACCCCTGTACGGGTGCCCGCCCCCATATATCCCACCCTTGTATGGGTGCCCGCCTGCATATATCCCATCACTGTACGGGTGCCCGCCCTCATATATCCCACCCCTTGTACGAGTGCCCGCCCTCATATATCACACCCCTGTACGGGTGCCTATCCTCATATATCTTACCCCTGTACGGGTGCCCGCCCAAATACATCTCATGCCTGTACGGGTGCTCACTCTCATATATCCCACCCCTGTACGGGTGTCCACCATCTTGTAACTAACCCCTGTACGGGTGCCCGCCGTCATATATCCCATCCAAATAACAGGTGCCTGCCCTCATATATCCCACCCCTGAACGGGTAGCCGCCCTCATATATCCCACCCCTGTACAGGTGCCTGCCCTCATATATCTCACACTTCTACGGGTGCCCGCCCTAATATATCTCACCCTTGTACGGATGCACGCCCTCATATATCCCACCCCTGTACGGGTGCACGCCCTCATATATCTCACCCCTGTACGGATGCACGCCCTCATATATCCCACCCCTGTACGGGTGCCCACCCTCATATATCCCACCCCTGTACGGGTGCACGCCCTCATATATCCCACCCCTTTACGGGTGCCCGCCTGCATATATCCCACCCCTGTACGGGTTCCCGCCCTCATATATCCCACCCCTGTACGGGTGCCCGCCTGCATATATTCCACCCCTGTACGGGTGCCCGCCTGCATATATCCCACCCCTGTACGGGTACCCGTCCTCATATATCCCAGCCCTGTACTGGTGCCCGCCTGCATATATTCCAACCCTGAAAGGGTGCCTGCCTGCATATATCCCACCCCTGAACGGGTACCCGTCCTCATATATCCCAGCCCTGTACTGGTGCCCACCTGCATATATTCCAACCCTGTAAGGGTGCCCGCCTGCATATATCCCACCCCTGAACGGGTGCCCGCCATCATATATCCCACCCCTGTATGGGTGACTGCCTGCATATATTCCACCCCTGTACGGGTGCCCGCCTGCATATATCCCACCCTTGTACGGGTTCCCGCCCTCATATATCCCACCCCTGTACGGGTGCCCGCCTGCATATATTCCACCCCTGTACGGGTGCCCTCCTGCATATATCCCACCCCTGTACGGGTACCCGTCCTCATATATCCCAGCCCTGTACTGCTGCCCGCCTGCATATATTCCAACCCTGTAAGGGTGCCCGCCTGCATATATCCCACCCCTGAACGGGTGCCCGCCCTCATATATCCCACCCCTGTACAGGTGCCCGCCTGCATATATCCCACCCCTGTACGGTTGCCCACCTGCATATATCCCACCCCCGAACGGGTGCCCGCCCTCTTATATCCCACCCCTGTATGGGTGCCTGCCTGCATATTTTCCACCTCTGTACGAGTGCCCGCCTGCAAATATCCCACCCCTGAACGGGTGCCCGCCCTCATATATCCCACCCCTGTACAGGTGTCCGCCCTCATATATCCCTCCCCGGTACGGGTGCCAGCCTGCGTATATCCCCCCCCCCCCCCTGTTAGGGTGCCAGCCTGCATTTATTCCACTCATGTACGGGTGCCCACCTGCATATATCCCACCCCTGTATGGGTGCCCACCGGCATATATCCCACTCCTGTACTGGTTCCCGCCATCATATATCCCCTTCCTGAAAGGGTGCCCGCCTGCGTATATCCCAGCCCTGTACGGGTGCCCGCCTGCATATATTCCACCCCTGTACTGGTTCCCGCCCTCATATATCCCCCCCCTGTATGGGTGCCCTCCTGCGTATATTCCACCCCTGTACTGGTTCCCGCCCTCATATATCCCCCCCTGTACGGGTGCCCGCCTGCATATATTCCACCCCTTTACGGGTGCCCACCTGCTAATATCCCACCCGTGTAGGGGTTCCCGCCCCATATATCCCTCCCTTGTATGGGTGCCCGCCTGCATATATCCCACCTCTGTACGGGTGCCCGCCCTTATATATCCAACCTCTGTACGGGTGCCCGCCCCCATATATCACAGCCTTGTATGGGTGCCCGCCTGCATATATCCCACCCCTGTATAGGTGCCCACCTGCATATATCCCACCCCTGTGCGGGTCCCCGCCTGCATATATCCCACCCCTGTACGGGTGCCAACCCCATATATCCCTCCCTTGTATGGGTGCCCGCCTGCATATATCCCACCTCTGTACCGGTGCCCGCCCTCATATATCCAACCCCTGTACGGGTGCCCGCCCCCATATATCCCACCCTTGTATGGGTGCCCGCCTGCATATATCCCATCACTGTACGGGTGCCCGCCCTCATATATCCCACCCCTTGTACGAGTGCCCGCCCTCATATATCACACCCCTGTACGGGTGCCTATCCTCATATATCTTACCCTGTACGGGTGCCCGCCCTAATACATCTCATGCCTGTACGGGTGCTCACCCTTATATATCTGTCCCCTGTACGGGTGCGCGCCCTAATATATCTCACCCCTGTACGGGTGCCCACACTCATATATCCCACTCCTGTACGGGTGCACGCCCTCATATATCCCACCCCTGTACGGGTGCCCGCCTGCATATATTCCACCCCTGTACGGGTGCCCACCCGCATATATCCCATCCCTGTACGGGTGCCCGCCCTCATATGTCCCACCCCCTGTACGAGTTCCCGCCCTCATATATCACACCCCTGTACGGGTGCCTATCCTCATATATCCCACCCCTGTTCGGGTGCCCTCCCTCATATATCTGTCCCCTGTACGGGTGCCCGCCCTAATATATCTCACTCCTGTACGGGTGCCCACCCTCATATATCACACCCCTGTACCGGTGCACGCCCTCATATATACCACCCCTATACGGGTGTCCGCCTGCATATATCCCACCTCTGTATGGGTGCCCGCCCTCATATATCCCACCCCTGTACGGGTGCCCGCCTGCATATATTCCACCCCTGTACGGGTGCCCGCCTGCATATATCCCACCCCTGTACGGGTACCCGTCCTCATATATCCCAACCCTGTACTGTTGCCCGCCTGCATATATCCCAACCCTGTACGGGTGCCCGCCTGCATATATCCCACCCCTGTACGGGTACCCGTCCTCTTATATCCCACCCCTGTACAGGTGCCCGCCTTCATATATCCCACCCCTGTATGGGTGCCCACCTGCATATATCCCACCCCTGTTCGGGTGCCCGCCTGCATATATTCCACCCCTGTACGGGTGCCCGCCTGCATATATCCCACCCCTGTACGGGTACCCGTCCTCATATATCCCAACCCTGTACTGTTGCCCGCCTGCATATATCCCAACCCTGTACGGGTGCCCGCCTGCATATATCCCACCCCTGTACGGGTACCCGTCCTCTTATATCCCACCCCTGTACAGGTGCCCGCCTTCATATATCCCACCCCTGTATGGGTGCCCACCTGCATATATCCCACCCCTGTTCGGGTGCCCGCCTGCATATATCCCACCCCCTGTACGGGTGACCGCCTGCATATATCCCACCCCTATACAGATGCCCGCCTGCATATATCCCACCCCTGTACGGTTGGCCACCTGCATATATTCCACCCCTGTACGGGTGCCTACCCTCATATATCCCACCACTGTTCGGGTGCCCGCCCAGATATATCTCATTCATGTATGGGTGCCCACCCTCATATATCCAACCTCTGTACGGGTGCCCGTCCCCATATATCCCATCCTTGTATGGGTGCCCGCTTGCATATATCCCACCCTCATACGGGAGCCCACCTGCATATATCCCACCCATGTACGGGTGCCCGCCTGCATATATCCCACCCCTGTACGGGTGCCCGCCCTCATATATCCCTCCCCTGTACGGGTGCCCGCCCCCATATATCCCACCCTTGTATGGGTGCCCGCCTGCATATATCCCACCCCCGTACGGGTGCCCACCTGCATATATCCCACCCATGTACGGGTGCCCGCCTGCATATATCCCACCACTGTACGGGTGCCCGCCCTCATATATCCCACCCCTGTACGGGTGCCCGCCCCCATATATCCCACCCTTGTATGGGTGCCCGCCTGCAGATATCCCACACCTGTACGGGTGCCCGCCAGTAGTGGGATTTATGACTACGCGTGTCCGTTTTGCTTTTTTCGAGGGACACGCGTAGTCATACCTGTTTTTCGCTACAGTTTTAAGGGGACACGATCCGTCATACCTGTTTTTTGTTGCAGTTTCGAGGGACACTCGTAGTCATACCTGTTTTTCGTTACAGTTTTAAGTCGACACGGTACGTCATACTTGTTTCGAGGGACGCGATCCGTCATACCTGTTTTTCGTTGCAGTTTTGAAGGGACACCCGTAGTCATACCTGTTTTTCGTTACAGTTTTGAAGGGACACTCGTAGTCATACCTGTTTTTCGTTGCAGTTTTAAAGGGACACTCGTAGTCATACCTGTTTTTCGTTACAGTTTTGAAGGGACACTCGTAGTCATACCTGTTTTTCGTTACAGTTTTGAAGAGACACTCGTAGTCATACCTGTTTTTCGTTGCAGTTTTGAAGGGACACTCGTAGTCATACCTGTTTTTCGTTACAGTTTCGAGGGACACGATCCGTCATACCTGTTTTTCGTTACAGTTTCGAGGGACACGATCCGTCATACATGTTTTTGGTTACAGTTTTGTGAGTGGACACGATCCGGCACAGTAGTTTTTCGTTACCCCCAGCAGGTGATTGCCTTATAGTCCATAAATTTCGCTCAAGGGATTAAAAGGTCTCTCGTATTCATACATGTTTTTCGTTACCCCAGTGTCCCTTGAACAGACATCGCTGATGGCCAATGACGTCACCAGGTAGCCGCTCAATGACCCTGCACAGGCATTGCTAATGGTCAATGACGTCATCAGCTACCATTCATTCACAGCTCTATCATGTCACCTCTATTTCTTTGCCTTTCTAGAGAATGTAATTTAAGCTTTGTCAATCTTTCTTCGGAGATTACTTATTGAGCATAGGGCAAAATAAAAATGAAAACTTACTATCTTTCGTTTGTATGAATACAGTCACACATCCTAACCTATCCTAACCTAACATATTATATATATATATATATATATATATATATATATATATATATATATATATATATATATATATATATATATATATATATATATATATATACACATTCATACATTCTACAGACCAGTTGTTGTTGTTGTTTAGTGAACTCAGGTATAGGGATAAGGTATTAATGGCCATTAGAATATAAGTGTCAAGGCATTACAGCACCTGACTGGTCAACTATGTGTGACGTCACCAGATATCCAATGCAGCCTTTAGCGTCCTACTAGCATGTGAATTTGATATTATTATTCAAAAATGACTAGACAATCCATCCCCACCTAACCTAATCAGAGGTTTAAGAATATACATTTTAATTATCCACAACTGCAATCATTATTCGGTGATAAGTGCAAAAGTATAACAGCAACCCAAATGTCATACCGCAATTTTTTGTAGAATCGTACATCTGGCAGCATTGTAGGTGAGCTGAACATAAGAATAAAGGTAACTGCAGAAGTCCTATTGGCCCATACGAGGCTCCTATATATCTCCACCCAATCTCATTCATATTCATGTCCACCCTATGCTTAAAACAACCAAGGGATCCACTTAAGCTACTGTAATCCACAAGTAGCTACCACACATCTGGCAGCACAGCGGATTATTAGCTGTGTTGATAGGCTAGTCAACTGTTCTCACATCCATCAAATAGCTATCCAAATGTCGCACCTCAATTCATCCATCTAGCAACTTAGCTGGATGCTAGTCATTATATTCATAGCCTAATCATTTCTACACCTCAAAAATAAAAAATCCTAGTTTCTAAACCAACACTCGCAAATACGTGCATACATACCTACACATACTCCACAACCCATACATTCATAGAGAATAGTCTAGTTTTGTGCCACCATTTCCCCCATTAATCAGATGTGACTTATGCCATACACAGAAAATACAGCAGTTACACGCCAAATATGCCATTTATGCACAAAATATATTATTTACACTCAAAATATACCATCACACAAAAATATGACATTTACATACGAAATATGTCAGTTGCACACAAAAATATACCATTTGCATAATATTGCATGTACACTCAGAGTATGACATTTACACAAAGTAGGGTATTTGCACAAATATATCAAAATGCTTATGCATTTAGACAATCAAAATGCGCTTTCACTAAAATTACACAATTCCACATACATAATTTTCACAAAATACTCATACATTGTCTCATGAACAAAAATACACTTACACCATAGAGGTCTAACTTTTCAGATTACAGAGCTTACACAAAATACACAATTTGCACACAAAATACAGTTGCACCAATTCCACTTCAACAAATTAAAAACACAACTTGCATAAATGCACTATTAGCACAAAATGATTATAAAACATGGACAATTATTACACAATTTGTGTAATTATTGTACATCTTTGCGCAATTAATACAAGAAAACTTGCTATATAATTTCTCGACTTGCGCAATGACAATCAATAAACAAAGGTATAAATAAACAATTCGTCCATATGCAATTACACAACATGCGCAATTAATACACAACTTTCACATATATTACACACATCTTTCATAATTATTACACAACTTGCACAAATACATATCTAGCACAAGTACGTACAATACGTAACTACCCCAAATATGAAAATACACAACTAGCATAAATACACGATTTACACAAATACAGTTGCGACATTTACACAAATTGCTCGAAAATAAAATCAATACACAACTGAACAATACATAACTAGCACATATTCATTAAATACACAACTAGAAAATTTCCACAAATACATATACAATTAATACATACAACTTGCACAAAACAATACACAATTTATAGAGATATAATCAATACATAATTGCAATAATCATACAACTTATGCAAAATACATAATCTGCACAATAATACACAAGTATATTAATTGTGCAATATATGAACAAATACAAACACAACCAACTGGGTCAAACAATACACAATTTGCATGATGTTTTTCTAAGTATATTTAGGACATTAATTACAATATGCTGAGATTAACCAACTCCCCAAAAGTCAGAATTTCACATATAAAAAAGGTACATATGACTTCTGATGAGCTCAATATAAAACACATTCATTTTCCATTAATATTTCAACATTATTAGTGCTAAACTATTCATCTAACATATGTCCATTGTTTTTAATGTCTTATTAATACCTTCCTTGTCACATCCTCTCCAATCAGGCCACCAATATATATTTATGCAAACCATCTAACAGACATATTTGTTCTAGCCGTAGTTATGTTAGGGCAGGTAGCGTTAGGTGAAGTCAATATTTTCTATGATAATTTTTAGCAAATTTGCTATATCTTATCAAAAATGCATCCTATTAAAACCTAAATTCATCTAAATCTATAAAAAAAAATATACTTATACTACGCAAATTTGACTAAATTTAACCTAGCAAAAGCTAAACTAACTAAATATGAGCATCCCATATCCTCACATACAAGCCTATGTCACCTCTGTCCATACATTACATGAGTTGGCCATATAGCTTGAACCCCAAATAGGAAAATTTACACTATTTCATAAACATGCTAGTTCATGACCCCTAAGATATTATATATATATATATATATATATATATATATATATATATATATATATATATATATATATATATATATATATATATATATATATATATATATATATATATATATATATGTCCTTCCCTACACGACCTCATCTAACCTGACCTAGCATATCCAAACCTAGATTTAGTTCAAGTTGGTAAAATTTAAGCTATGCCACCTATATTCAATCTAATTCATGGCAATTTCCACCAAATATACCCCAATGTTGTGTATCACAACACTGCCAAAGCCCATTGTTACCCACATTTTCTCCTATTCCATCCTACCCTATGCAACCTTACCTAACCTATCCTAGCATATCCTAACCTAGATTTGATTAAAGTTGATGAAATTTAAGCTATTCCCACCTAAATTTTACCTAATTTAAGCCAATTCCCACCAAATATATCCAAATGTTCTGTATCATAGCATTGCCAAAGCCCATTATTTTACCTACATTTTCTCCTATTCCATCCTACCCTACGCAACCTTACCTAACCTATCCTAGCATATCCAAACCTAGATTTCGTTAAAGTTGGCGAAATTTAAGTTATCCCATATAAATTTGACCTAATTTAAGGCAGTTTCCACCAAATATACCCAAAAATGTTTTGGAACATAGCACGGCCAAAGCTCATTTTAGCTGAGTTTTCACCTATTCCAACCTGCCCTAGACCACCCTACCCAGCCTCTCCTGGCATATCCAAAGTCAGATTTGATTATAGTTGGCAAAATTTATGCCTTTCCCACCTAAATTTAACCTAATTTAAGCGAATTTCCACTGAATATACCCAAATGTTTTGTATCTTAGCATGGCCAAAGTTCATTTCACCCAAGTTTTCACCTATTCCATCTTACCTTACACAACATTACCTAACCTGACCTAGCATATCCCAAGCTAGATTTGAATAAAGTTCGTGAAATTTATGCATACTCACCTAAATTCAACCTAATTTAAGACAATTTCTACCCAATATACCCAAAATGTTTTGTTACATAGCTCAGTCAAAGACCATTTTAGCCAAGTGTTCACATATTCCAACCTACCCTACATAGCCTTACCTATCCCTGACCTAGCAGATTTGATTAAAGTTGGGGGAAATTTAAGCTATCGCCATCAAATTGGAGACAATTTCCACCAAATATGCCTAAATGTTTTGTATCATAGCACAGCCAAAACCTATTTTATCCACATTTTCACCCATTCCATCTAAACCTGGACCCAACCTTTCATGCGACATGTACCCAGAGAAGTGATGTTTTTTGGATATGAACCTAAATGCCCGTGCCTAACCTGCAAGAGTCTTGGAGTTTTGTTGAATATTTTATCTATTTTTCTTCGAAAACTGAAGTTTTGGATATGAACCTATCCGCACTGTGCCTAACCTGCTAGGTTCTTTGTTGAACATTGTAACCATATTCATAGAAAAGTGATGTTTTGGATATGGACCTAACAGCCCCTCATCTTTAAAACTTGGAATTGTGTTCAATATTGTAGATATAGTGTTGGGTATGTGTTTTGTTTTTACACATCAACCCAACCGTCCTGGACCTAACCTCTCTTCATCTAACTTCAAATTTATCGTAAATATGGTAGGAACGTGTTGTTTGTGCATCAACCCAACCGTCCTTGACCTAACCTCCATTTATCAAACTTCAAATTTATCATAAATATGGGAGGACCGTGTTATTTGTGCATCAACCCAGCCGTCCTGGGCCTAACGTCCCTTTATCTAACTTCAAATTAATTGTATATATGGGAAGAAGGTGTTGTTTATGCATCAACCCAACCTCCCTGGACCTAACGTCTGATACACGAATCTTTGTTCAATATTGCATCATACTCGTAGCATATTTATTTTCACATAATTCAACCATCCTCAACCTAACCTTTATTACCTGGGGGGAAGGAGGTTAATGGAAAATATGATAATAATGGGAATTTTCTCTACATCAGTTCAACTTAACCATCCTTAACCTAACCTTAGTTAGAAAGGGTTATAACTCACCAAAACTATTTAATTACCATTTACCCAATTTTCCTTATCCTAACCTATAACTAGAGGGTTTAGACCCCCCCTTTACCTCGAAATTATAGTATAGGGTTAAATTAGGGAATGTTAGGTTTATATGTGAAAATATATTCCTATCTTAAATATATAGAATAATTTCGAGGTAAAGGGGGGTCTAAACCCTCTGGTTATGGGTTAGGATAAGGAAAATTGGGTAAATGGTAATTAAACAGTTTTGGTGAGTTATATCCCTTTCTAACTAAGGTTAGATTAAGGATGGTTAAGTTGAACTGATGTAGAGAAAATTCCCATTATTATCATATTTTCCATTAACCTCCCTCCCCCCAGGTAATAGAAGTTAGGTTGAGGATGATTGAATTACGTGAAAAAAAATGCTACAAGTATGATGCAATATTGAACCAAGATTCGTGTATCAGAGGTTAGGTCCAGGGCGGTTCGGTTGATGCATAAACAACACCTTCTTCCCATAAATACAATAAATTTGAAGTTAGATAAAGGGAGGTTAGGCCCAGGACAGCTGGGTTTATACACAAACAACACGGTCCTCCCATATTTATGATGAATTTGAAGTCAGATAAAGGGAGGTTAGGTCCAGGATGGTTGGGTTGATGCACAAACAACACGTTCCTCCTATAAATACAATAAATTTAAAGTTAGATAAAGGAAGGTTAGGTCCAGGACAGTTGGGTTGATGTGTAAAAACAAAACACATACCCAACACTATATCTACAATATTGAACACAGTTCCAAGTTTTAAAGATGAGGGGCTGTTAGGTCCATATCCAAAACATCACTTTTCTATGAATATGGTTACGATGTTTAACAAAGAACCTAGCAGGTTAGGCACAGTGCGGATAGGTTCATATCCAAAACTTCAGTTTTCGAAGAAAAATAGATAAAATATTCAACAAAGCTCCAAGACTCTTGCAGGTTAGGCACGGGCATTTAGGTTCATATCCAAAAAACATCACTTCTCTGAGTATATGTCGCATCAGAGGTTGGGTCCAGGTTTAGTTGGAATGGGTGAAAATGTGGATAAAATAGGTTTTGGCTGTGCTATGATACACAACATTTAGGCATATTTGGTGGAAATTGTCTCCAATTTGATGGCGAAAGCTTAAATTTCCCCAACTTTAATCAAATCTGCTAGGTCAGGGATAGGTATGGCTATGTAGGGTAGGTTGGAATATGTGAAAACTCGGCTAAAATGGTCTTTGGCTGAGCTATGTAACAAAACATTTTGGGTATATTGGGTAGAAATTGTCTTAAATTAGGTTGAATTTAGGTGAGTAAGCATAAATTTCACGAACTCTAATCAAATCTAGCTAGGGATATGCTAGGTCAGGTTAGGTAAGGCTGTGTAAGGTAAGATGGAATAGGTGAAAACTTGGGTGAAATGAACTTTGGCTATGCTAAGATACAAAACATTTGGGTATATTCGGTGGAAATTGGCTTAAATTAGGTTAAATTTAGGTGGGAAAGGCATAAATTTTGCCAACTATAAGCAAATCTGACTTTGGATATGCCAGGAGAGGCTGGGTAGGGTTGTCTAGGGCAGGTTGGAATAGGTGAAAACTCAGCCAAAATGAGCTTTGGCCGTGCTATGTTCCAAAAACATTTTTGGGTATATTTGGTGGAAACTGCCTTAAATTAGGTCAAATTTATATGGGATAACTTAAATTTCGCCGACTTTAACCAAATCTAGGTTTGGATATGGTAGGATAGGTTAGGTAAGGTTGCGTTGGGTAGGATGGAATAGGAGAAAATGTAGGTAAAAATGGGCTTTGGCAGTGCTGTGATACACAACATATGGGGATATTTGGTGGGAATTGCCTTAAATTAGATCGAATTTAGGTGGGATAGCTTAAATTTCGCAGACTTTAACCAAATCTAGGTTTGGATATGGTAGGATAGGTTAGGTAAGGTTGCGTAGGGTAGGATGGAATAGGAGAAAATGTAGGTAAAAATGGGCTTTGGCAGTGCTGTGATACACAACATTTGGGGATATTTGGTGGGAATTGCCTTAAATTAGATCGAATTTAGGTGGGATAGCTTAAATTTCGCAGACTTTAACCAAATCTAGGTTTGGATATGGTAGGATAGGTTAGGTAAGGTTGCGTAGGGTAGGATGGAATAGGAGAAAATGTAGGTAAAAATGGGCTTTGGCAGTGCTGTGATACACAACATTTGGGGATATTTGGTGAGAATTGCCTTAAATTAGATCGAATTTAGGTGGGATAGCTTAAATTTCGCAGACTTTAACCAAATCTAGGTTTGGATATGGTAGGATAGGTTAGGTAAGGTTGCGTAGGGTAGGATGGAATAGGAGAAAATGTAGGTAAAAATGGGCTTTGGCATTGCTGTGATACGCAACATTTGGGCATATATGGTGGGAATTGCCTTAAATTAGGTCGAATTTATGTGGAATAGCTTAAATTTCGCAGACCTTAACCAAATCCAGGTTTGGATATGCTAGGATAGGTTAAGTGAGGTTGTGTAGGGTAGGATGGAATAGGAGAAAATGTAGGTAAAAATGGGCTTTGGTGATGCTATGATACACAACATTTGGGTATATTTGGTTGTAATTGCCTTAAATTTGGTCATATTTAGGTGGCATAGCATAAATTTCGCCAACTTTAACCAAATCCAGGTTTAGATATGCTAGGTCAGGTTAGATGAGGTCGTGTAGGGAAGGACATATACATATAATATCTTAGGGGTCATGAACTAGCATGTTTATGATATAGTGTAAATTTTCCTATTTGGGGTTCGAGCTATATGGCCAACTCATGTAATGTATGGACAGAGGTGTTATAGGCTTATATGTGAGGATATGGGATGCTCATATTTTTTTAGTTTAGCTTTTACTAGGTTGAATTTAGGTAAATTTGTGAAGTATAAGTATATTTTTTTTATAGATTTTGATGAATTTAGGTTTTGATAGCATGCATTTTTGATAAGATATAGCAAATTTTCTTAAAATTATCATAAAATACTGACTTCACCAAACCTAACATATCTAAGGCTAGAATAAATAAGTCTGTTAGATGGTTTGCATAAATATATATGGGTGGCCTGATTGGAGAGGATGTAACAAGGAATGTATTACAAACAATGGACATATGTTAGATGAATAGTTTAGCACTGATAATGTTGAAATATTAATGGAAAATGAATGTGTTAATAATAGCGCTCATCGGAAGTCATATGTACCTTTTTAATATGTGAAATTCTGATTTTTGGGGAGTTGGTTAAACTCAGCATATTGTAATTAATGTCCTAAATATACCTAGAAAAATATCTTGCAAATTGTGTATTGTTTGACCCAGTTGGTTGTGTTTGTATTTGTACATATATTGCACAATTAATATACTTGTGTATTGATTGTGCAGATTATATATTTTGAATAAGTCGTATGATTATTGCAATTATGTATTGATTATATTTCTATAAATTGTGTATTGTTTTGTGTAAGTCGTATGTATTATTTGTATATGTATTTGTGGAAATTTTCTAGTTGTGTATTTAATGAATATGTGCTAGTTATGTATTGTTCAGTTGTGTATTGATTTTATTTTTGAGCAAGTTGTGTAAATGTAGCAATTGTATTTGTGTAAATCGTGTTTTATGCCAGTTGTGTATTTTCATATTTGGGGTAGTTATGTATTGTACGTATTTGAGCTAGATATGTATTTGTGCAAGTTGTGTAATAATTATGAAAGATGTGTAATATTTGTGAGAGTTGTTTATTAATTGCGCATGTTGTGTAATTGCATATGGACGAATTGTTTATTTATACCTTTGTGTATTTATTGTCATTGTGCAAGTCGAGAAATTATATAGCAAGTTTTCTTGTATTAATTGTGCAAAGATGTACAATAATTACACAAATTGTGCAATAATTGTACATGTTTTATAATAATTTTTGTACTAATAGTGCATTTATGCAAGTTGTGTTTTTAATTTGTTGACGTGGAACTGGTGCAACTGTATTTTTGTGTGCAAATTGTGTATTTTGTGTAAGCTCTGTAATCTGAAAAAATAGACCTTAGTGGTGTAAGTGTATTTGGTTTATGAGACAATGTATGAGTATTTTGTGAAAATTATGTTTGTGGAATTGTGTAATTTTAGTGAAAGCGCATTTTTGATTGTCTAAATGCATAAGCATTTTGATATATTTGTACAAATATCATACTTTCTGTAAATGTTATAATCTGAGTGTACATGCAATATTGTGTAAATGGCATATTTTGGGTGCAACTGGCATCTTTTGTATGTAAATGACATATTTTTGTCTATAAATGACATATATTTGTGTGATGGTATATTTTGAGTGTAAATAATATATTTTGTGCATAAATGGCATATATGGTGTGTAAATGCTGTATTTTCTGTGTATGGCATAAATTACATCTGATTAATGGGGAAATGGTGGTAAAAAATAATTAGGCTATTCTCTATGAATATATAGTGTGAAGTATGTGTAGGTATATATGATTGTATTTGCGACTGTTGGTTTATAAACAAGTTAGCTGATTTGTGTAGCAAAACTAGGATTTTTTATTTTCGAGGTGTAGAAATGATTAGCTTATGAATATAGTGGCTAGCATCCAGCTGAGTTGCTAGATGGATGAATTGAGGTGCGGCATTTGGATAGCTATTTGATGGATGTGAGGACAGTTGACTAGCCTATGAACACAGCTACTAATCCGCTGTGCTGCCAGATGTGTGGTGGCTACTTGTGGATTATAGTAGAATATCTAGCTATAGGGTTTCATAATTGCTGTTGTGTATAAAACTAGAATGACAGCTATTTATTAAAACTATTATTGTACACTAATACTTTAAGTGGGTTCCCTTGGTTGCTTTAAGCATAGGGTGGACATGAATATGAATGAGATTGGGTGGAAATATATAGGAGCTGCCTCGTATGGGCCAATAGGACTTTTGCAGTTACCTTTATTCTTATGTTCAGCACACCTGCTATGCTGCCAGATGTACGATTCTACAAAAAATTGCGGTACGACATTTGGGTTGCTGTTATACTTTTGCACTTATCACTGAATAATGATTACAGTTGTGGATAATTAAAATGTATATTCTTAAACCAGGTCAACTTACCTGTCATGATGCCAGACGTACGATTCTGCTCAAATTGCGGTACGACATTTGGGTTGCTATTCTAGTTTTGAACTTATCACTGAATAATGATTACAGTTGGGAATGACTAAAATGTATATTCTTAAACCTGCTTATGGATCGATAGATTAACCCCATTCCCTTCTGGACTACTAGCTATTAACAGAGCACTCGCCCAAAATAATGGAGCAGTAACGTATATATTTGATAAAACCCTATTTAAAACCTATATTCTAGGTCAGGGTCAAAAATCATTAACTATGGACCAGCCCTGGGGTGGAGTGATCCCTGAGAAATTATACATGGCCATTATTGATATGGAAGCCATTTCTGGAGATTATACCTTAAACCCATTATATTTCAACAATTCCGCCTTGAGCAACGTATATATCTCGGTGAACGGCACGAGTTTATTTAATATCGCGTGTGATTTCCCCCATAAATGTTCGAAATTATATTATAAGGTCCTGAATGCTGTAGGATTTAATGTAGATAATACTTTGTCCTACGAATCGTTCGTTAAAGGTCAAACTCTGCTGGTCTCTAATTTATTACCAGAAGAAATAAAGGGTACAGTTTCCTTGGAAGCGACAGGGAATTTGAGAATTACATTGGAATTTAATACAGCCATAGTGGGAAATAAAGTTATACTGCTGTATGGTCCTACTACTGGGGTTATGAAAATTAATGCTGACCGACGTATTATTTGTGAAACGAGAGCCTAAGAAACATGAATTGTTTAGAAATAAACAACGGGTTGAAAAATATATATTTAGGGGAAGAAGCCATATATATCGGATGTTATTTAGCGAACGATGTACGGAGAATCTTTAAGAAATTGAATAAAGAGCCAGTGGTATTTATTTTAAATACTTTAGATGAGAAATCCCCTGCAACGATGACGGGTCATTGGATGACTGTGTATGTACACAATAAACCTTCAGGAGCCATTATCGCCCTGTTGGACAGTTTTGGGGTGAAAATGGAATTCCATTCACGTTATTTACAGGAATTCCTCTCTTATTTTGAAGATTATAGAGAATACATGTTCACAAAACACATTCAGAGCATGGACTCCTATTATTGTGGAGCCTATGCCATGTTTTTCGTCTATCAATTATGTAACCTTAACTTGAGAGCTGCACAACATAAATTTGAAACTTTATTTGAATATGGGGAATATAATATGAACGATAGGAAGATAATTCAATTTGCATATTCTAATTTTGCAATGCCTAACTGCAAAAACACATTTTGCATAGATGGACAGGATAAATGTCTATCGCTGTGTGATGAATCCTCATATTACTGAGCTGTAAGTATATTTCTAGATGTTTGCCATATATTGTCTTTCATATTATTGCTGATTTATTATTATTATTATTATTATTATTATATGTTGCTTATATGGTTTTTATTCATTGTTCCAGATATGATGTGGAAGAGGAACTGGTCTCACAAAAAATCACCAGGATCTAGGATTGCTACAACAAATATATGAAATATCATGCTTGTTCCCCATTACAATTTTACTGTTAAGACTAGAATGTAAACTTTTATTACCAATAAAGTAATAGAAACCTATACAATGTATATTCTTAAACCTCTGATTAGGTTAGGTAGGGGATGGATAGTCTAGTCATTTTTGAATAATAACATCAAATACACATGCCAGTAGGACGCCAAAGGTCGCATTGGTTATCTGGTGACGTCACACATAGTTGACCAGTCAGGTGCTGTAATACCTTGACACCTATATGCTAATGGCCAGCAATACCTTATCCCTATATCCGAGGTCGCTTTTTGTGATGTCACTAAACAACAACAATAACTGGTCTGTAGAATGTATTTGTTTGTTATATATAATAAGATAGGTTAGGATGGGTTTGATTGGGTTTATGAATAACAGAGTATATGAGCAATGAGCAAAAATACGAGCTATTGTAGCTGAATATCAACTTTGATGAAGCACAGAGTACAGTTGAGGTATTAAGCCAGATTAAGAGTTCACACTTATGTGTGAACCTTCTGGGATCCGCATTTAGCACGTTGATGCCTCGCGCCACATTAGGGATGATGACGTCAGAAAAGCAGGTAACTGCAGAAGGCCTTGCTTTTGCTGAATGAGTATTTTGATCTGTTATATGCTACAGTAAGGTGTGGTAGGTATGTTTTGAGCGAATGTGAGATGCGCATATATATATATATATATATATATATATATATATATATATATATATATATATATATATATATATATATATATATATATATATATATATATATATATACACGTGAAAGCGGTGGTGCTGCTTCTTTCAGGGAATCGCAGAAAATTATTAAATACAGAGGTCTAGCACACTGCTACAGCTTTGTTCCGATCGGCTCGGAGACCCTTGGGTCGTGGGGAAAATGTGCATTGAATTCCTGAAGGAATTGGGGGACAAATTGATCAGCGCTACAAAAGACCAGAGAGCAAAAAGTTTCTTGTTCCAGCGCCTCAGTGTTGTGATTCAGAGGGGAAATGCCTGTTGCGTCTTGGACACTAGTCCAACTTCAGAGGAATTCGAAGAAGTGTTTGACTTGCAACAATGATCGAACCCGTCTGTGACATTCATCAATGTTTCCCATTGTTGTGTTTTTCAAGAGATCCATAACCTTTAAGCACCTTTTTACATTATTATTTTTGTATCAACCCATGTATATCTTGTAACCATCAAATGCATAACAAAGCACAAAAAATAAAAAAGGAAGGGGGTGGTAGAAGAAAAGCACACAGAAACTGTATTGGAGGGGATCTAAACATTCCCTCTAATGCATTATGCGTGGTTTCCTCCGAGGCTATGGGTCCCCCTTCTTCCAGCTAGAGGTGGTACTCCCTTCCATATTAATATATATATATATATATATATATATATATATATATATATATATATATATATATATATATATATATACATATATATATATATATATATATATATATATATATATATATATATATATGTATATACATATATATATATATATATATATATATACATATATATATATATATATATATATATATATATATATATATATATATATATATATATATATATATATATATATATATATATATATATATATATTAGTATATTTTGGTAGCAGTCTTTCCTGTAGACATATTTTATTAAATATGACCGAAAAAGTAAGATTAATAATTCTAACACGAATTTTCTCAATCTTTCGTACATTATGCTTCACTGTTGGAGGTAAATCAAAAATCACTTCTCCAAAATTCATTTTTATTTCTAGTCTGACGCGACACGGGCGCGTTTCGTAAAACTTATTACATTTTCAAAGACTTCACAAATACACAACTGATTAGAACTTGCGTTTCCCTGATTTTATATCTACATTTGAGTGAGGTGGGAAGGGTGATGTGGCATTACATTTGAGTGAGGTGGGAAGGATGATGTGGCATTAGAGGATATTAATAGGGTATTAAAAGTATCAACACAAGACAGAACACGAAACAATGGATATTGAATAGAAGTGTTTGTAGAAAGCCTATTGGTCCATATTTCTTGATGCTTCTATATTGGAGCGGAGTCTTGAGGTGGGTAGAATATAGTTGTGCAATAATTGGCTGTTGATTGCTGGTGTTGACTTCTTGATGTGTAGTGCCTCGCAAACGTCAAGCCGCCTGCTATCGCTGTATCTATCGATGATTTCTGTGTTGTTTACTAGGATTTCTCTGGCGATGGTTTGGTTATGGGAAGAGATTATATGTTCCTTAATGGAGCCCTGTTGTTTATGCATCGTTAAACGCCTAGAAAGAGATGTTGTTGTCTTGCCTATATACTGGGTTTTTTGGAGCTTACAGTCCCCAAGTGGGCATTTGAAGGCATAGACGACGTTAGTCTCTTTTAAAGCGTTCTGTTTCGTGTCTGGAGAGTTTCTCATGAGTAGGCTGGCCGTTTTTCTGGTTTTATAGTAAATCGTCAGTTGTATCCTCTGATTTTTGTCTGTAGGGATAACGTTTCTATTAACAATATCTTTCAGGACCCTTTCCTCTGTTTTATGAGCTGTGGAAAAGAAGTTCCTGTAAAATAGTCTAATAGGGGGTATAGGTGTTGTGTTAGTTGTCTCTTCGGAGGTTGCATGGCTTTTCACTTTCCTTCTTATGATGTCTTCGATGAAACCATTGGAGAAGCCGTTATTGACTAGAACCTGCCTTACCCTACAGAGTTCTTCGTCGACTTGCTTCCATTCTGAGCTGTGGCTGAGAGCACGGTCGACGTATGCGTTAACAACACTCCTCTTGTACCTGTCAGGGCAGTCGCTGTTGGCATTTAGGCACATTCCTATGTTTGTTTCCTTTGTGTAGACTGCAGTGTGGAAACCTCCGCCCTTTTCCATGACTGTTACATCTAGAAAAGGCAGCTTCCCATCCTTTTCCGTCTCGTAAGTGAAACGCAGCACGGAACTCTGCTCAAATGCCTCCTTCAGCTCCTGCAGATGTCTGACATCAGGTACCTGTGTAAAAATGTCGTCAACATACCTGCAGTATATGGCCGGTTTCAAGTTCATGTCGACTAAGACTTTTTGCTCGATGGTACCCATGTAGAAGTTTGCAAACAGGACACCTAGGGGAGAACCCATAGCGACCCCATCTACTTGCTTATACATATGCCCATCCGGGCTCAAGAAGGGTGCCTCTTTAGTACAAGCTTGGAGTAGTTTCCTCAGAATACTTTCTGGCATGTCAAGAGGAGTACAGGCTGGATCACGATACACTCTGTCGGCTATCATTCCGATTGTCTCGTCCACAGGTACGTTGGTAAACAGCGATTCTACGTCCAACGAGGCTCTTATCCCTGTGGCCCGTGCGCCCCGCAGTAAGTCCACAAATTCCTTTGGAGACTTCAGGCTGAAGGCGCAAGGAACATAAGGAGTCAGCAGGCCGTTGAGTCGCTTTGCCAATCTGTACGTGGGTGTGGGTATCTGGCTAATGATTGGCCGAAGTGGGTTTCCAGGCTTGTGCGTCTTGACATTTCCATACGCATATCCAGGTTTATATTCCCCAATGATCTTTGGCAGGTGGAGTCCGGATTTCTTGGCGTTCACAGTTTCGATCAGTTTGTTGACCTTTGCTTTTAATTCGGCTGTAGTGTCCTTCGTTACCCTTTGGAACTTAGTTTGGTCAGAGAGTATGATGTTCATTTTCGCCAGATATTCGTCTTTTTTAAGAATGACATATATTGGCGACTTGTCACCTCTCCTGACAACTATCTCCTTGTTCTCACGAAGGCTTTTAGCTGCCGCTCTAAGCTCGGGGGACAGTATGGTGCTTCTGTAGTTGCCTCGATTCTTTCCTCCTTCTGCAATAAGTTCTGCTTGTAAGGTATCTTTGGTAGTGACCTTCTTTTGTGTCTCGAGGTCGAATATGTCGTCCAACAGAATTTCCAACTCCACTTTCCGGGCCATTTCACTCGGTCTGGACATAACATGACAGTTTATGCCCAGATTTAGGAGAGTGACTTGGTCCTCAGTGAGGTTAACTCCTGCAAGGTTCAGGAAGCCATCTCTTGGTCGTGGAATTGCCATAGGTCCTCCATATAATGTTGTTAGGACCAAGTCACTCTCCTAAATCTGGGCATAAACTGTCATGTTATGTCCAGACCGAGTGAAATGGCCCGGAAAGTGGAGTTGGAAATTCTGTTGGACGACATATTCGACCTCGAGACACAAAAGAAGGTCACTACCAAAGATACCTTACAAGCAGAACTTATTGCAGAAGGAGGAAAGAATCGAGGCAACTACAGAAGCACCATACTGTCCCCCGAGCTTAGAGCGGCAGCTAAAAGCCTTCGTGAGAACAAGGAGATAGTTGTCAGGAGAGGTGACAAGTCGCCAATATATGTCATTCTTAAAAAAGACGAATATCTGGCGAAAATGAACATCATACTCTCTGACCAAACTAAGTTCCAAAGGGTAACGAAGGACACTACAGCCGAATTAAAAGCAAAGGTCAACAAACTGATCGAAACTGTGAACGCCAAGAAATCCGGACTCCACCTGCCAAAGATCATTGGGGAATATAAACCTGGATATGCGTATGGAAATGTCAAGACGCACAAGCCTGGAAACCCACTTCGGCCAATCATTAGCCAGATACCCACACCCACGTACAGATTGGCAAAGCGACTCAACGGCCTGCTGACTCCTTATGTTCCTTGCGCCTTCAGCCTGAAGTCTCCAAAGGAATTTGTGGACTTACTGCGGGGCGCACGGGCCACAGGGATAAGAGCCTCGTTGGACGTAGAATCGCTGTTTACCAACGTACCTGTGGACGAGACAATCGGAATGATAGCCGACAGAGTGTATCGTGATCCAGCCTGTACTCCTCTTGACATGCCAGAAAGTATTCTGAGGAAACTACTCCAAGCTTGTACTAAAGAGGCACCCTTCTTGAGCCCGGATGGGCATATGTATAAGCAAGTAGATGGGGTCGCTATGGGTTCTCCCCTAGGTGTCCTGTTTGCAAACTTCTACATGGGTACCATCGAGCAAAAAGTCTTAGTCGACATGAACTTGAAACCGGCCATATACTGCAGGTATGTTGACGACATTTTTACACAGGTACCTGATGTCAGACATCTGCAGGAGCTGAAGGAGGCATTTGAGCAGAGTTCCGTGCTGCGTTTCACTTACGAGACGGAAAAGGATGGGAAGCTGCCTTTTCTAGATGTAACAGTCATGGAAAAGGGCGGAGGTTTCCACACTGCAGTCTACACAAAGGAAACAAACATAGGAATGTGCCTAAATGCCAACAGCGACTGCCCTGACAGGTACAAGAGGAGTGTTGTTAACGCATACGTCGACCGTGCTCTCAGCCACAGCTCAGAATGGAAGCAAGTCGACGAAGAACTCTGTAGGGTAAGGCAGGTTCTAGTCAATAACGGCTTCTCCAATGGTTTCATCGAAGACATCATAAGAAGGAAAGTGAAAAGCCATGCAACCTCCGAAGAGACAACTAACACAACACCTATACCCCCTATTAGACTATTTTACAGGAACTTCTTTTCCACAGCTCATAAAACAGAGGAAAGGGTCCTGAAAGATATTGTTAATAGAAACGTTATCCCTACAGACAAAAATCAGAGGATACAACTGACGATTTACTATAAAACCAGAAAAACGGCCAGCCTACTCATGAGAAACTCTCCAGACACGAAACAGAACGCTTTAAAAGAGACTAACGTCGTCTATGCCTTCAAATGCCCACTTGGGGACTGTAAGCTCCAAAAAACCCAGTATATAGGCAAGACAACAACATCTCTTTCTAGGCGTTTAACGATGCATAAACAACAGGGCTCCATTAAGGAACATATAATCTCTTCCCATAACCAAACCATCGCCAGAGAAATCCTAGTAAACAACACAGAAATCATCGATAGATACAGCGATAGCAGGCGGCTTGACGTTTGCGAGGCACTACACATCAAGAAGTCAACACCAGCAATCAACAGCCAATTATTGCACAACTATATTCTACCCACCTCAAGACTCCGCTCCAATATAGAAGCATCAAGAAATATGGACCAATAGGCTTTCTACAAACACTTCTATTCAATATCCATTGTTTCGTGTTCTGTCTTGTGTTGATACTTTTAATACCCTATTAATATCCTCTAATGCCACATCATCCTTCCCACCTCACTCAAATGTAATGCCACATCACCCTTCCCACCTCACTCAAATGTAGATATAAAATCAGGGAAACGCAAGTTCTAATCAGTTGTGTATTTGTGAAGTCTTTGAAAATGTAATAAGTTTTACGAAACGCGCCCGTGTCGCGTCAGACTAGAAATAAAAATGAATTTTGGAGAAGTGATTTTTGATTTACCTCCAACAGTGAAGCATAATGTACGAAAGATTGAGAAAATTCGTGTTAGAATTATTAATCTTACTTTTTCGGTCATATTTAATAAAATATATATATATATATATACATATTTATGCGTTTATGCAGTAATATTGGATTACTACTGAAATCACATTGAAGTCACCATACCTGGCATGGGACTGTTAGTTTATACAGTAATATTGGATTACTACTGAAATCGCATTGAAGTCACCACGCCTGGCAGGGGACTGTTTTCATACAAATGGATGATAGCAGGTTTTCATTTTTATTTGCCCTATGCTCAATAAACGATCCTTGAAGAAAGATGGGCAAAGCTCAAATTACTTTCTCTAGATAGACGAAGAAATAGGAGTGACATGATAGAGCTGTGAATGAATGGACATGTCAAAGGGGGATATTAATAGGCTATTAAAATTATCAACACTAGACAGAACACGAAACAATGGATATAATTTGGATGCATTTTACATTTAGGAAAAAAGACCTGGGTAAATACTGGTTCGGTTACATGGATGAACGCTGAGATACATGGTAGTTCATGCTCTGTGTTGATTCCCCTTTTGCAATGGACGATAGTTGGAAGTAAATAGGAAATTTAAAATAGACTATGGTTGATTGTATTATACATTAGGTTTCAGGGTCACTGTTGTAACGCAAAACACACGACTCATAGACCGGCTTTTTAATCCCCTTGAACAGGAACCGCTCAGCGTTCCTTGTGCAGGAACGCTGAGCGACTACCTGGTGACGTCATTGACCATTAGCGATGCCTGTGCTTGGGTCAGCGGGGTAACGAAAAACACACGACTCAACTCGCTGCAGTTCAATCTCACTGGGGTAACGAAAAACACACGACTCAACTCGCTGCAGTTCAATCTCACTGGGGTAACGAAAAACACACGACTCAACTCGCTGCAGTCGGAAAAAGCAAAACTGCAGCGAGTTGTGCCTTATCCCACTACTTATGTGGTAGTCTGGTGGGGTTGTGTAGTATTGTGGTGGGGTGTGTGGTAGTGTGGTGGGGTTGTGTGGTAGTGTGGTGTGGGGGGTGTGGTATTGTGATGGGGGTGTGGTAGTGTGGTGGGCTGTGTAGTATTTTGGTGGAGTGTGTGGTGGCGTGTGTAGTAGTGTAGTGGGGTGTGTACTCACCTAGTTGTGTTTGCGGGGGTTGAGCTCTGGCTCTTTGGTCCCGCCTCTCAACCGTCAATCAACAGGTGTACAGATTCCTGAGCCTATCGGGCTCTGTCATATCTACACTTGAAACTGTGTATGGAGTCAGCCTCGACCACATCACCCCCTAATGCATTCCATTTGTCAACCACTCTGACAATAAAAAAGCTCTTTCTAATATCTCTGTGGCTCATTTGGGCACTCAGTTTCCACCTGTGTCCCCTTGTGCGTGTTCCCCTTGTGTTAAATAGACTGTCTTTATCTACCCTATCAATCCCCTTCAGAATCTTGAATGTGGTGATCATGTCCCCCCTAACTCTTCTGTCTTCCAGCGAAGTGAGGTTTAATTCCCGTAGTCTCTCCTCGTAGCTCATACCTCTCAGCTCGGGTACTAGTCTGGTGGCAAACCTTTGAACCTTTTCCAGTTTAGTCTTATCCTTGACTAGATATGGACTCCATGCTGGAGCTGCATACTCCAGGATTGGCCTGACATATGTGGTATACAAATTTCTGAATGATTCTTTACACAAGTTTCTGAATGCCGTTCGTATGTTGGCCAGCCTGGCATATGCCGCTGATGTTATCCGCTTGATATGTGCTGCAGGAGACAGGTCTGGCGTGATATCAACCCCCAAGTCTTTTTCCTTCTCTGACTACTGAAGAATTTCCTCTCCCAGATGATACCTTGTATCTGGCCTCCTGCTCCCTACACCTATCTTCATTACATTACATTTGGTTGGGTTAAACTCTAACAACCATTTGTTCGACCATTCCTTCAGCTTGTCTAGGTCTTCTTGAAGCCTCAAACAGTCCTCTTCTGTTTTAATCCTTCTCATAATTTTAGCATCGTCCGCAAACATTGAGAGAAATGAATCGATACCCTCCGGGAGATCATTTACATATATCAGAAACAAGATAGGACCGAGTACAGAGCCCTGTGGGACTCCACTGGTGACTTCACGCCAATCGGAGGTCTCACCCCTCACCGTAACTCTCTGCTTTCTATTGCTTAGATACTCCCTTATCCACTGGAGCACCTTACCAGCTACACCTGCCTGTCTCTCCAGCTTATGTACCAGCCTCTTATGCGGTACTGTGTCAAAGGCTTTCCGACAATCCAAGAAAATGCAGTCCGCCCAGCCCTCTCTTTCTTGCTTAATCTGTGTCACCTGATCGTAGAATTCTATCAAGCCTGTAAGGCAAGATTTACCCTCCCTGAATCCATGTTGGCGATTTGTCACGAAGTCCCTTCTCTCCAGATGTGTTACCAGGTTTTTTCTCACGATCTTCTCCATCACCTTGCATGGTATACAAGTCAAGGACACTGGCCTGTAGTTCAGTGCCTCTTGTCTGTCGCCCTTTTTGTATATTGGGACCACATTCGCCGTCTTCCATATTTCTGGTAGGTCTCCCGTCTCAGTGACTTACTATACACTATGGAGAGTGGCAAGCAAAGTGCCTCTGCACACTCTTTCAGTACCCATGGTGAGATCCCATCTGGACCAACAGCCTTTCTAACATCCAGATCCAGCAGGTGTCTCTTGACCTCCTCTCTCGTAATTTCGAACTCCTCCAAGGCCGCCTGGTTTACCTCCCTTTCCCTTAGCACAGTGACCTCACCCTCTTCTATTGTGAAGACCTCCTGGAACCTCTTGTTGAGTTCCTCACACACCTCTCTGTCATTCTCTGTATACCTGTCCTCGCCTGTTCTAAGTTTCAATACCTGTTCTTTCACTGTTGTTTTCCTTCTGATGTGACTGTGGAGTAGCTTTGGTTCGGTCTTGGCTTTGTTTGCTATATCATTTTCAAAATATTTCTCTGCTTCTCTTCTCACCCTGACGTACTCATTCCTGGTTCTCTGGTATCTCTCTCTGCTTTCTGGTGTTCTGTTATTCCGGAAGTTCCTCCACGCCTTTTTGTTCAGTTTCTTCGCTTCCATACATGCCCTATTATACCATGGATTCTTCTGTTGCTTCTCGGATTTTTCCCTTTGGGCCGGGATGAACCTGTTTACTGCCTCCTGACACTTTTGGGTAACATAGTCCATCATACCCTGTACAGACTTGTCTCTGAGGTCTGTGTCCCAAGGTATTTCACTTAGGAAACTTCTCATTTGTTCATAATTCCCCTTTCGGTATGCCAGCCTTTTGATTCCTAGTTCTTTTTGGGGGGAGATAAGTCCTAGCTCTACCAGGTACTCAAAGTTCAATACACTGTGGTCACTCACTCCCAAGGGCGCTTCCATCTTAACTTCCCTTATATCCCATTCATTTAGGGTAAATATCAAATCAAGCATTGCTGGTTCATCTTCTCCTCTCATTCTTGTTGGTTCTTTGGTGTGCTGGCTTAGAAAGTTTCTTGTTGCCACGTCCAGCAGCTTAGCTCTCCATGTTTCTGGTCCTCCATGCGGGTCTCTGTTCTTCCAATCTATCTTCCCATGGTTGAAGTCTCCCATAATTAGTAGTCCAGATCCATTCCTGCTAGCAACAGAAGCTGCTCTTTCTATTATGTTAATGGTGGCCATGTTGTTTCTATCATATTCCTGTCTAGGTGTTCTGTCATTTGGTGGTGGATTATATATGACTGCGACTATAATTTTTTTCCCTCCATTTGTTACAGTACCTGCTATGTAGTCACTGACACCTTCACAGCCCTGAATATCCATCTCCTCAAAATCCCAGCCTTTTCTTACCAGCAGAGCTACACCACTGTGTGATAGTATGGTGGTGTTGTGTAGTATTGTGGTGGGATATGTGGTAGTGAGGTGGTGTGTGTGGAAGTGTTGTGGGGGGTGTGTGGTAGTGTGGTTGAGTGTGTGGTTCTGAGGGAGTGTGGTGGGGTTGTGTGATAGTGTGATGGGGTGTTTGGTAGTGTGATGTGGGGTGTGTGGTAGAATGATGGGGTGTGTGGTAGTCGTGGGGTTCTGAGGTAATGTGGTGGGATGTGTGTTTGTGTGGTGGGGTTCTGTGGTAGTGTGGTGGGGTTGTGTAGTATTGTGGTGGGGTGTGTTGTAGTGTGATGGGGTGTGTGGTAGAGTGGTGGGGTGTGTGGTAGTGTAGTGGGGCTGTGTGGTGGGGTGTGGGGTAGTGTGGTGGGGTGTGGGGTAGTGTGGTGGTTCGTGTGGTGGGGTGTGTGATAGTGTGGTGGGGTGAGTAGTATTGTGGTGGGGTGTGTGGTAGTGTGTTGGGGTGTGTGATAGTGTTGTGGGCTGAGTAGTATTGTAGTGTGGTAGTGTGGTGAGGTGTATGGTGGGGTGTGTGGTAGTGTGGTGGGATGTGTGGTCGGGTTGTGTGGCAGTGTGGTGGGTACGTGTAGTAGTGTGGTGGAGTGTGTGGTAGTTTGGTGGAGTGTGTGGTAGTGTGGTGGTGGTTTGTGGTAGAGTTGTGGGGTTGTGTTGTAGAGTAATGGGGGTATGTAGTAGTGAAGTGGGGTTGTGAAATATTGTTGTGGGGTGCGTAGTACTGTGGTGGCGTGTGTAGTAGTGTAGTTGGGTGTGTGGTATTGTGGTGGGGTTGTGTAGTATTGTGGTGGGGTGTGTGGTTGTGTGCTTGGGGGTGTGGTAGTTTGGAGGGGGGGGTTGTGTGGTAGAGTGATGGGGTGTATGGTAGTGTGGTGGGGGTGTGGTTGTACTCACCTAGTTGATTTAATGAGCCATTCCCGGTTTCGCCTTAACTCGGTTTGTACTTACACATGCATGGCTTAATCTTTGAGATGGTGGTGGTTGGGTGTGTGGTAGTATGGTGGGAAGTGTGGTTGGGTGTGTACTCACCTAGTTGTACTCACCTAGTTGTACTCACCTAGTTGTGCTTGCGGGGGTTGAGCTGTGGCTCTTTGGTCCCGCCTCTCAACCATCAACCAACAGGTGTACAGGTTCATGACGCTATTGGGCTCTATCATATCTACACATGAAACTCTGTATGGAGTCAGCCTCCACCACATCACTTCCTAATGCATTCCATTTTTCAACCACTCTGACACTAAAAAAAGTTCTTTCTAATATCTCTGTGGCTCATCTGGGCACTCAGTTTCCACCTATGTCCTCTTGTGCATGTACCCCTTGTGTTAAATAGCCTGTCTTTATCTACCCTATCAATTCCCTTCAGAATCTTGAATGTGGTGATCATGTACCCTCTAACTCTTCTGTCTTCCAGCGAAGTGAGGTTTAATTCTCGTAGTCTCTCCTCGTAGCTCATACCTCTCAGCTCGGGTACTAGTCTGGTGGCAAACCTTTGAACCTTTTCCAGTTTAGTCTTATCATTGACTAGATATGAACTCCATGCTGGGGCTGCATACTCCAGGATTGGCCTGATATATGTGGTATACAAAGTTGTGAAGGATTCTTTACACAAGTTTCTGAATGCCGTTCGTATGTTGGCCAGCCTGGCATATGCCGCTGATTTTATCCTCTTGATATGGTCAGCAGGAGACAGGTGTCACGTGGGGGTGGGCGGTCCGGGGCTCTGCTAACACTCGGCTGCTAGGGGCTCAAAGGGCCCAAATACTCAGCCCCTCCGACTCCCTGGATTCACCGGAGTCTCCTTGGTCACACAAGATAGGACCAACGATGCCCACCTCCGCAGGTCTTTGCTTCCACCACAAAGGGGTGCCACTGATTCACCCTGGAAGCCCTTCAGTCAACCACGGGGAAACTGCTGTTAACAGTTCCGGCCTAGACCCGTGGGGGAGTGAAGGAAGACTCAGGCTTACCTATAAACATAACCTCCCTGAGTCTTGCCTGCCAGACAAAAAAAAGGTTGCAGGAACTCCTTTCCCGCCTGTCTTCTCTATCTTCCTCTTAGCAAGGTCGCCAGCTGGGTTATTATATCTGCACCCCAGCAATGCAGTTCAGTGGGTGTATCATATATCGTTTGTAGCCAGAAATGTATGCTCATAGAGAAATATCACAAATGGAGGCACACTCAAACACAGTAATAAAATGTGTGGATTTACTGACGCAAATTACATGAACGCACACACACAATCACAAGTAATACATGAATATGGAATATGGATAATGAGTCTGGAGATCGTCAGCCTCTTCTTCCACGACCTCCAACTCTCCTTCACTTGGGCAGGAAGACAGGAGTCTCACACTCTCACAGGAGGGCCTCTTCACCACGTCGGCACCTCTTCTTCACTGTCCTGCCATCCATCCACACTGTCCTCTCTGACAGTCCTGGACACAAGCTGCTTTGCAGCCTATTCTACTATTAAAGTAATAAAGTCGTGCTGCCACATACACAAGTAAATATTGTGGCCTAACTAGCCTACTCATACAAGGGGTAATGGGAGGGAAAAATGATCTACCTTACACTCCTGGCTCACGACGCATGTCCCTCGATGGAGTGAGGTTCCCACGCTTCCTTGGGTCGATCCTCGACGATCCAGGGCGTTCCACAGGTCCTCAGGTGTCGTGAAGCCTTCGCGTCGTCGCCGTTCCAATCCCTGAGATTCAGCTGCCCCAATCCTGGTTCATCGATGGGCGCTGAGCTAATCACTATTTTTCCCCACACTCGCCTCTCCCACAGGGCGTCGCTCCTTGTCCTAGGCACTGTGTCGTCCTTCCAAGATTCTCAGTGGATGTGACCCCAGTCACAGCAGGGCTTGCTCGCCCACCCTTCAGACCTCAACGTCCAGCCAGCGGCGCCGCCCAGCGTCGTCGCCGACTGTTTTCCAAGTTTGGCACTTCTCTGCTCACTGAACTTGGTTCCTCTTTGGCTTCCCAGAAGCGCAGGGTCTCCAATGACTGTGAGGGGCAGCGAAGGCCAGCTCAATCCACTGAACAAGGCTTGCAGAGCCTCCAATCTTTGAGAGCAGACCGAGGCGCGTCCTGTCGCTTCCACGGTCAGTACAACTCTGACGTTGGCGCCGCCCGGGGCACTCGGTGACGTCATGGCGGGCCCTGATTTGTCGCCCGCGACCTACGTCGGCCAATCCGCGATCGGCTTGTCTCCCTTCCAAAAGGTCATATCTGCCGTAGGGGATACTGTTTCATTTTATAACAGGGCGCCAATTTTCCTTTATTTACAACTTATAATATAACCTCCTTCCATTAAATGGCAGCCGGTCTGGTCGCCACATATATCACTAGACTCCCTGAACCTCAGAGAATCAGTAGGGAGAGCTGATATGACTCTTTAAGCCGGCAAACGAAAGAAATAGGAGAGGGCACCGTAACATACCCCTCCCCTTAAAATAAGAGTCATATCGGAAGAGCAGCACTCAAGAGGGCAATCTATACTCTTGCTCCCTCCGTTCCTGAAGTGTCACTCCTCCAGTTGGTGACGTGGCTCGTACCACCTTGCCAGTCACTTGCCTCATTGTATCTCCACCTCGCATAGTACCGGGTGTGATGGGTGTTCCCTGAACACCTACAAGAAATCCTCTCTCCGTGGCTACGAGTGTACTCCCACGGCTCGTTACCACTGTAAGATTCAGTGCATGCAGCGCCTCCACCGCGTCGTGCACTCCGAGATAGTCTTGCATTTCCATTGCGTCCTACAGGTACTCCATGTTTCCTCCCATGATCTCCTCTTCGCCAATCTTCTCTCTTCTCGGTTCCTCTTCTCCCATAGGTGCGTTGTCTCCTCACAGTGGCACTTGTAACCTGTACTCCATCCAGCAGCTTCCTCTCTTCCACACTAGGCTTTTGCGATGGCCCAATGCCCCTCTGGTTAGGCTGGCGCCTACCCTGGGTGTACCTATTCCCTGCTTTCTTCGTATTGCCTTTCCTATACCACTCGCTCCTTAGTTCCCGACGAACATCTTCACTCCTCCATGAGATTCTCTTCCCTGCAGACGTCTTCTTCGGTTCGTGGTTGGGCTCATCCACCTCCCTGTGGCTCACCTCACCACGGTGGTTCATCTTGCACCTACCACTATTCATCTGGCCGGCATAGGGTGCACTGCGTCGTGGTTCCTCCACTCTGCCCCTCACCGCCGTTCGCTCATCCACTGAGCTTACTCTATTCACGTTTCTGTATGGAGGGAGTGCGGTCTGCAGCCTCTTCACCGCCCCAGGCGTTTGTACAGCTGCTCCTCGCCACTCCTCCACACGCATCATCAGGCTTAGTCGGAGGTCCCCGTCGGGGTTTTCCACAACCTCCGACGACCTCTCTGCACTCTCGCCCTCGTTGTCGTCGTCTCTGGCGACGTTTTCCCTGGCGAAGTCGGCTTCCTCACTATTATTTGGAGCGACTGATACCTCACCTGGCAGGGTTGTACTGCTGCTTGAAACATAGGCACTCCTGGCCCAATCGGGTTGTATCCTGCCTCCTCCGAGGTCATTACCCAGCACCATCTGTACATGCTCTAGGGGTAACTTAGGGGCTACAGCTACTATAGCTCTCTCGACTCCGTAGTCGGCAATCAGCTGTACTTCGTGAAGTGGCAACCTGTATTCCTCCCCCACACTGCGTATCCTCACCACTCCCACAGGTGAATCATTAAATTCCTTGGGGAGAATACTCGTGGTCACCATACTTATGTCAGCACCCGTATCTCGAAGAACGGCCACCTCCACTGGGTCTGACTTTCCAAACTTCACGTTGGCCTCGAAAACGAAGGGATGTTCACCCAACTTCATTTCCCAACCATTCACGTTGGGTCCACTATAATATGGGGTGTGAACAAACACTCTCTCCTCTTCCAACATTAATCCTACATTCCTTTGGTGCTCCTCACACTCGCGGGCATAATGTCCTCTCACGCCACAGTTGTAGCATCGGCTGCCTCTCCTGGGCGGCCACTCGCCAGTCACTCTGGCGGTACCACTTGCAGACGTCCCCTGGGTCCTCCTTGGACTCCCTGTCGTCGTGTCCGGGACTGCAGCATTTGCTCCCGAGTTAGGTCCACTGCTCACAGCTTGGGGCTTCCTCCCCGCGTCTCTTGAGCTCTTGAACCACGTTACTTCATCGGGCACACTACTCTTGGGAGAGTCCCCACCCGTCCCCGCTCCTCCTGGACTCCTAAGGTTCCCTCCCGACCTGGGGTAAGGCGAGTGTCTGGGCGGCCCCTCCCTCCTGATATGTAGTGCCTCCTCCAGCATGTCGGCTCGGTCCGCCGCAGCCTTCAGGTCCTTAATACCTGCTTCTCTCACCCTTACTCGCAACTCAGGATGGAGCACCGACATGAACTTCTCCATCACTATCAGTCGTTTAACATCATCCACCGACTCCGCTTCCTCCGCCTTCAACCATCGTAGGAATTTCCGTTCCATATCCCTGGCGGTCTCGGCGTAAGTCTTTCCCGACGCTCTTGTACACTCTCTGAACCGCTTCCGGTACATCTCCGGAGTCAGCCGGAATGAGTGGAGAACCGCATTCTTAATCGCGTCATAACTAGTACACTCCTCTAGGTCCAGCATGTTATAGGCTTCCCGGGCCTCTCCAGTCAACCTGCCCTGGACCAGAGCAGCCCAATCATCTTCCGGCCACTCCTTCAGAGTCGCTATCCGCTCAAAGTGTTCGAAGAACGCCTCAGCTTCTTGTGGTTCGAACGTAGGTAAGTCACGTTCCCTTACCTTGAGGTCATCCCGCCGTGCAGGTAGTGAGGGCAGACCACGTTCAACGCGACGCAATTCGACTTCTTTCTTTGCCTTTATCTCCTCCAGTCGCAGTTGTCTCTCTCCTTCTTCTCGCTGCAGCTGCAGCCGTGCTTCTCGCTCACCTCGCTGCAGCTCAGCTGCACGTTCCTCTCGCTGCAGTTCAGCCGCACGTTCCTCTCGCTGCAGCTCAGCCGCACGTTCCTCTCGCTGCAGCTCAGCCGCACGTTCCTCTCGCTGCAGCTCAGCCGCACGTTCCTCTCGCTGCATTTGCGCTTCTCTCTCCTCTCGTCGCAGCTGGGCTTCCAGTTGCATCTTCATTATTTCCAGTTGCAGGCTCCTCTTACTACAGCTGGACCTTCCACTGCTCCCATGTTCACTGTGAATTCTCTCCACACTGGTAGGCGCTCGGGGAGGCCCTAGTCGGGACGGTTCACCTTGCGACGGCTCTCCTCGGGACGGCTCCTCTTGAGATGGCTCCTCTCCCGTCGCTTCCTCTCGAGCTGTGAGCTGTGCCATGATCTCTATCCTTCGCTCCGCTACCTTAGTCGTCCTCAACCTGATCCCAAAGTGGTTTGCCACTTGTTGGAGCTGGGCCTTGGTGCACTCTTCCAAAATTCTCTCGTCCCTTGTGTCAATAAATTTCTTTACTTTGTCTTCCTCCATCTCTATATCATTGAGCATACACGACAGCACAGACAAGTTAGTAGGCACTAATTTCACCGTTTCAGTCCCTTAGCTGGTTGAGTAACAGTACCACCGAATTCACTGGCCACACTGTATTAGTACCCTGGCAACACTTGTCTTGCAATTTGGTCCACACTGTAGCTTGATCCACGCTTCCTGGCGAGGTTCCCAGTTCTTGGCTACTGGGGTTCGAATCCTGGCGAGGTCGCCAGTTCTCTTGTCACGTGGGGGTGGGCGGTCCGGGGCTCTGCTAACACTCGGCTGCTAGGGGCTCAAAGGGCCCAAATACTCAGCCCCTCCGACTCCCTGGATTCACCGGAGTCTCCTTGGTCACACAAGATAGGACCAACGATGCCCACCTCCGCAGGTCTTTGCTTCCACCACAAAGGGGTGCCACTGATTCACCCTGGAAGCCCTTCAGTCAACCACGGGGAAACTGCTGTTAACAGTTCCGGCCTAGACCCGTGGGGGAGTGAAGGAAGACTCAGGCTTACCTATAAACATAACCTCCCTGAGTCTTGCCTGCCAGACAAAAAAAAGGTTGCAGGAACTCCTTTCCCGCCTGTCTTCTCTATCTTCCTCTTAGCAAGGTCGCCAGCTGGGTTATTATATCTGCACCCCAGCAATGCAGTTCAGTGGGTGTATCATATATCGTTTGTAGCCAGAAATGTATGCTCATAGAGAAATATCACAAATGGAGGCACACTCAAACACAGTAATAAAATGTGTGGATTTACTGACGCAAATTACATGAACGCACACACACAATCACAAGTAATACATGAATATGGAATATGGATAATGAGTCTGGAGATCGTCAGCCTCTTCTTCCACGACCTCCAACTCTCCTTCACTTGGGCAGGAAGACAGGAGTCTCACACTCTCACAGGAGGGCCTCTTCACCACGTCGGCACCTCTTCTTCACTGTCCTGCCATCCATCCACACTGTCCTCTCTGACAGTCCTGGACACAAGCTGCTTTGCAGCCTATTCTACTATTAAAGTAATAAAGTCGTGCTGCCACATACACAAGTAAATATTGTGGCCTAACTAGCCTACTCATACAAGGGGTAATGGGAGGGAAAAATGATCTACCTTACACTCCTGGCTCACGACGCCTGTCCCTCGATGGAGTGAGGTTCCCACGCTTCCTTAGGTCGATCCTCGACGATCCAGGGCGTTCCACAGGTCCTCAGGTGTCGTGAAGCCTTCGCGTCGTCGCCGTTCCAATCCCTGAGATTCAGCTGCCCCAATCCTGGTTCATCGATGGGCGCTGAGCTAATCACTATTTTTCCCCACACTCGCCTCTCCCACAGGGCGTCGCTCCTTGTCCTAGGCACTGTGTCGTCCTTCCAAGATTCTCAGTGGATGTGACCCCAGTCACAGCAGGGCTTGCTCGCCCACCCTTCAGACCTCAACGTCCAGCCAGCGGCGCCGCCCAGCGTCGTCGCCGACTGTTTTCCAAGTTTGGCACTTCTCTGCTCACTGAACTTGGTTCCTCTTTGGCTTCCCAGAAGCGCAGGGTCTCCAATGACTGTGAGGGGCAGCGAAGGCCAGCTCAATCCACTGAACAAGGCTTGCAGAGCCTCCAATCTTTGAGAGCAGACCGAGGCGCGTCCTGTCGCTTCCACGGTCAGTACAACTCTGACGTTGGCGCCGCCCGGGGCACTCGGTGACGTCATGGCGGGCCCTGATTTGTCGCCCGCGACCTACGTCGGCCAATCCGCGATCGGCTTGTCTCCCTTCCAAAAGGTCATATCTGCCGTAGGGGATACTGTTTCATTTTATAACAGGGCGCCAATTTTCCTTTATTTACAACTTATAATATAACCTCCTTCCATTAAATGGCAGCCGGTCTGGTCGCCACATATATCACTAGACTCCCTGAACCTCAGAGAATCAGTAGGGAGAGCTGATATGACTCTTTAAGCCGGCAAACGAAAGAAATAGGAGAGGGCACCGTAACACAGGTCTTACGTGATATCAACCCCCAACTCTTTTTCTTTCTTTGACACCTGAAGAATTTCCTCTCCCAGAAGATACCTTGTATCTTGCCCCTATTTGTTCGACCATTCCTTCAGCTTGTCTAGGTCTTCTTGAAGCCTCAAACAGTCCTCTTTGGTCTAAATCCTTCTCATAATTTTAGCATCGTTCGCAAACATTGAGAGAAAAGAATCTATACCCTCCGGGAGATCATTTACATATATCAGAAACAAAAACGGACCGAGTACAGACCCCTGTGGGACTCTACTGGTGACTTCACGCCAATCGGAGGTCTCAACCCTCACCGTAACTCTCTGCTTCCTATTGTGTGAAATTTCCAACACTGTTGTATTCTCATTAATTATTACTAATTCTACTAATCATTGTAGTGAGTAAAATTAACCCAATGTAGAGTTCACATGTACTAATAATTACATCTGTACCATAGGCTAGAATTCTTACGTCACCCGACGCCAGTATTGCGTCAGATTTCATTGTAATAAACACATTTATATCCAATGTGCCTGAGAATTGAATTCGATTCTCTATAATCAACGGCGTTCTGTGTGATAATTAATTACAGATAAACTGATCTCCAACTAAAGCCAAATAGAGCGTTTATAGTTATAGCTGTTGTCTAGTAATAAAATTAACGTCACGTGTGAATGCCCTGGAGAGACATTAATTCTTCTCCATTGTACGTTTACTATCATGGAACTGGCAAATAATAATATTTAACTCTTCCAAATAATAAACCCGTCCTAACCTAAACATTTCAAGCACAAAAGCGAGAAATGATAATATCCATAATAAATAATTTGATTAATAAACGCGGGACGCGGAGCGGGGCGGTAGAGACGCCAGTCCACGTGTTGAATCGCTCACGAGCAGACCTGTTCACGTGGTGCTCACGAGGAGACGCCATTACCCAGCCACCAGGGTAGACGCTATCAAATCTCCAGAAGAAAGTCGCCACTGTGAGGTGTGAAGAACCTTGCAGACAATACCTCCACCTGGTGTCAGTGTCATTTAGGGTCATTTATTTACGTTAAATTTGGGTTTATGTAACTCTTTGTGACCGGCCAGTGGAGCGCGGCAGTATCTAGGATAGACAAGTCTAGAGCCTAGGACGCGACCTTTGGCAAGCCTTAACTTATACAGTGCCCATATTAGCTAAGTACCTTATTCTTGTTTTGATGCATCAGATCGGGAGTGGGTTTATAGCTGGGTAGCTTGTCGTGACGACGTATGGCAACTAAAAATCACAGGTCATTATCTTTCACTTACCATTAATATCAATTTATTGAACATAGAAATCCAGTAGTTTAAATTGTTGCTACTGGAAATAATTGTTCTTGCAGCGTGTGTGAAGAATTCTCCGAGCTGCCATTTCCCATGTTAATCAATTCCCAGTGTTCCATGACGAGTCCAGGAGAATCATCCAGGAAGCGTCGTGACTAACTTCTAAGGAATCGTCATTAAGCTAAGATTCGTTTTGTATTCCTCGAATTTATTATCTGTACTCTTTTACATGCAGAACTCTGTTCATTGGACTAACATGTGTTTATTATGATTATTATTATTTATGTTCATAATATATGTTCCCATTAATGATAACGATAATGATTTCACAAGTATTCATAGGATTAGATTATTATACATTGGACTGGTGAACGAACCACACTAGTTCCTGGACGTACTGAGTTCCAGTAATAACCCCCAATGTAGGTGTTTGAGGCTTTCATTCATTTAATTATACAGCCCATTAATTATTTCAATGATCATATTCTCTAGTATTTTATCCATAGTTACTGGTTCATCTAGGAATGTTCTAATGATCATAATTTCTCAGTTTCCCTCTTTACTATAAAAGCGGGTGGTCCTTCATAATTCATTTTACTATATTAATATTTAAATAATTAGATTCAAGTCCCAAATATCCCACATTAAGGTCCTTATCGAACCGGATAGGCATTAAATTTATAATTACAAATATTAATCATTAATAACTAATCCTTGTGTGATATAAGCTAGACTAACTATTTAATTAATTGTGTCAACTAACAGTGTAACACATCAGTTAGTCTAAATCACACTAACATATTGCTACTTTCACCTCATGTATAAGGTAGCTTTAGTGGGTCACAGCCAATTACCCACAACACTTAGACCTATACCTCATACAGACGTGAGAATCTTTAGGTCACCAAGAGCAATAGCTCATAACCCTTATATGTTTTCACCTGTGTGTGCAAGTGCACTCTTATAAAAACAAAAAACCCAAAAATACAGCACAATTATATTCACCTTACTGCATCACAATAATCTTTACCAATATTATTAGGTAGAATTTAGGCTGAGATTGTGCTGAATTTGGTACAAGCCCAGACTAAATAAAATTATAGTTCTTAGTTAGGAATTATCACGACTAGACCTAAGCTAGTCAGTAGTGTATGTATTATACTATTTGTGCTGACCCTAAACAGGGTGGGATTAAATTTTGAGATAACTCTGATTGTGTCTCCATAATATTTCTCTTGTATTCATTATTTGTGTATCTATTTTGTGTATTGCTGGATAATCTCCATTAACTCTGATGGTGATATAGAAGAGCTAACCGCACGAGAACTAATGGTGAAGTTCAGACACTGCACAAAATATCTAGCTACTCGTTGTTAGGTAGGTACATTTAACCTCAAGTGAGGTAAAGTATAAATTAGCCACCTTAAATTAGGCTACATTTAATGTTACTTGTCCACTAATGAACAAGTACCCAAGCTTCATTAGTAATACATATACTAATCCCATGAAGTTTGGACCCAAGCCCAACATGGCTACTCCTGAGCAATTAAGGAGAACCTACATTGGCCTTAAAGGTCATTTGACCAGATTAATTAACAAGGCTGAGGGCTTATCTAAAGATACTCCCATTGACTCTTATCACTTAGAGACATCAGTTAGAGTGGCTGATCTGAAATTTGATCAAGTCAAATCTGCAAGTCAATCTTATCTTGATCTGCTAAATACTGTAGAAATCGATCCTGAGCAAGTAAGTCAAATTGTAGACGACATCTCCCAGTATGAAGATGAGACTCAAGATATAATTATCAGGCTATCTAAATTAGCAAAACAATCTGGATCCAATGCCAGTAACACAGGGTCTCACTTCAATAACCAACTACCAGAGGTTCGTTTGCCTCGTTTAGACTTACCTACATTTTCAGGATTAGATACAGAAAATTGGGACAATTTTTGGACTTCATTTGAAGTTCACATCCATAAGAAGCCGTCTCTAGACAAGGTTTCTAAATTTTCATACCTACTTAGTCTTCTCAAAGGAGAGGCTAAAAAGGTCATACATAACCTTACTCTTGATGAGAGTAATTATGAGGAAGCTATAAAACTCTTGAAGTTGAACTATTGCAACAAGGAGTTAAGTATAGCTACCCTCTATTATCAATTGCTAGATCTGAATGCACCAAATAGTAGACCAGAGTCACTTCAAAGCTTCAGACTAGAAGTAGAGTCTCTAGTAAAGGCCTTAGGTACTAAAGTTAATATACCTGCTTCAGAATGGTCTATCAAGTTAATATTGCAGAGGAAATTACCTCGAAATGTCTTGACAGAGCTCTGCTCACATTATAATACCGAGTTTCTCACTCTTGACCAAATATTCGAGGAATTGAGAATAACGGTTAACAGGTTGAAGACTCATGATAAAATTAAACCTGAGTCTAAACCAACTAATACTGATACTTCAGTCAAACCTAAACAGACTCTGAGTAAGTCTAATAAATATAAATCCAAAACTACTCCATCCACTGGGAAAAGAAGTGGAAATGTAGGGACATATTCGGTGTCTCCTTCTGAGATAACCAATGACTTGTCTACTAAAGAGACCAAGTCTATTAACCAGAGAAGGTGTCTGTTCTGCAATCAAGGACACACCACTTACCGATGCTCTGTTTATCCTACTTATAATGTTAGGGTTAAAAGGTTGCAAGAATTATACAAGTGCACCAAGTGCATGGGCTCTCATGATCCCAAGAAATGTGTAGTGCAGCCACGTTCCTGCAACCGATGTAACCAAGGTGTACACCACTACGCCTTATGTAGAAAATCTTCTACACCAACCATGACCACTGGGGAGAATTCCACGAATTCTACCGCAGTGCAATATTGCAAAGTGCATCAAGAAGTAAATGTACTTGCTAATGAGTCAGGCAATAATACTTCTCTGCCTACAGCTCAACTTAGACTAATAAACCGAAGATCTAGAATTAACACTAGAGGTCTTTTTGACCAAGGTTCACAGAAAACCTTCATTACACAACAGTTGGTAGATGAGTTAAATTTAAAACCTGCCAAAAGTGTGAGGTTAAATATTTCTGGTTTCTTGTCAAATAGTGGACCTCGTGACTACAAAGCAGTTAAGGTATTAGTAAGACTCGGATCTTCTACTAGTCCAATACAAGCGGTAGTGGTAGATAAACTTCCTACAGACCTGCAGGTCACTGGGTTAGCTCGCACTGCGAGACATCTTAGACGAAACCGCATGAGGGTAGCAGATTATAAAATAAATTCCGACTGCCTCACAGATGTTGGAATACTTATAGGCGCGGATCATTATTACAAGTTTATAACTGGATGCGCTAGACAACACGGAATGAATTTGTTGTCGACTGCAGGAGGCAAATTGCTTACGGGACCGGTGCTTTTCAGACACGGTCCAGCGTCCGCAAACCAACAATCTAATAACATAATAGTGGCGTGACTAGGCTTGGAACAGTCACCCCTACGTTTCAGGGAAATATCTGAGGATATTGAGTCTGACCCACCAATACATCGTTTGTGGGATTTAGACACTTTAGGCATTATCCCTGAACAACCAAGTCCTGATGATACGTGGACTTACCAGCAATACCTGGATACAGTTGTCTATGTAAATAAACAGTACTGGGTAAGACTCCCATGGAAGTTGGATCATCCACAACTTCCAGTTAATTTTTTTTGGCAGCCTCACAATTGCAGTCTCAATTAACACGACTACAGAAGCAGCCAGACAAACTGAACATGTATCATCAACTTATCCAACAACAACTTAACAGTAAATTTATTGAAGTTGTTGAACACGATGACCGAAAAATAGGTCATTATTTACCTCATCACGCTGTGGTGAAAGACTCATTGACAACACCTATTCGTATTGTCTTTAACTGCAGTGCTAAAGTAAAGCCAAGCAGTGTGTCTTTAAATGAATGTCTCCAAACGGGACCTAGCCTAACACAAAGGCTACATGATGTGCTGTTACGATTTCGCACAGGTATGTTCGCCTATACTGCTGATATTAGCAAAGCTTTCCTCCGAGTAGGTTTGCAGGAGGAAGATCGTAACTACACAAAATTCCTCTGGATTAAGGATCCACTGGATCCTAACAGTGAAATAATCACCTATCGTTTTGCCTCAGTATTATTTGGAGCTACGTACTCACCGTTTCTTTTGCAAGCAACATTAGACACGCATTTGAGGAAATCAAACAGCCCCTATAAGGCAGACATTAGCGACAACTTGTATGTCGACAATTTCCAGGGGACAACTAATGATCAAGCTGATCTGGTAGAAATCTACCATGAGGCTAACCGTGAACTATTAGGAGCCAATATGCCACTACAGTCATGGGCCTCAAATAATGAACTGCTCAACCAGGTAATCGAGAAAGAATTTCCAGATTATCAGGTACCCAGTCAATTAAAGGTTCTAGGCGTGGAATGGAACACCAGTACTGACGAGATGAATGTCAAGTCAGTACAAACTGATAATTCAACCCTTACCATGAGAACACTGCTCTCGTTTGTCAGTCAACCATTTGACCCTTTAGGCCTACTTAGTCCTATATTAATAAGGAGCAAACTCCTAATGCAGGAGTGCTGGCAGAAACATATGGGATGGGATGATCCGTTACCAAGTGAGTTACAAGCTAAATGGCAAATACTCTCAACGGATTTTAATCAGTTAGGCGTTTTGGAATTTCCTCATAATGCTTCAGGACCAAACTTACCCACCAATTTGCACGTTTTCTGCGATGCCTCTGGCAAAGCATATGGCGCAGTAGCCTATTTAGTTAATAGTGCACAATCAATTTTGCTCACATCTAAAGCAAGAGTTGCTCCCATTAAGAAGAGATCTTTGCCTCAAATGGAGTTGACTGCATTGCTGGTGGGAGTAAGATTGGCTCATTGTCTGGCAAAGACACTCAATAATATCCACTTTGGTGAGATTGTAGTGTGGTCAGACAATGAGGCAGTCTTACAATGGGTAAGAAACAACAACAACAAGACTCCCTACGTCAGTAATCGTGTCAGGGAGATTCATGAGTTATCTGCTGGATATAAATTCAGACATGTTCCTACTAAGGACAATCCTGCAGATTATTTATCTCAAGGGTTAACATTAAAACAACTTATCAAGTCTTCGCTGTGGTTCAATGGACCTTCATGGCTTGTTGGTGGTCAGTGGCCCAAACAAAAGCCACAAGTCATAGTGACCAATATCACCACTCCCATGAAAGAACCAGAACCTCAACGAATATTAGCCATTGATCCTCACCATTATTCTAACTTAAGCAAGTTATTAAGAGTAACTGCACATGTGTTTGATTTTCTTGCTAAGATAGGAATTCGACATAAGTTTCTCAATCCTATCCTCTACTGGATCAAACGTGCACAACAAGAGACATATGGAAGCGAATATGAAGATCTTCCAGATAAATTAACTAAGTCTCTAGGTATCTGGTATGATGCCAACACTCATAATATACTACGATGTGGAGGACGTTTGCTTCATGCAAAAATTGATTTGGACACAAAGAATCCAATTCTTCTACCTCGTCACCACATCATCACTAAACTTCTTGTTTTACATCACCATCAATATGGTACTTTACATGGTGGAGTGTTAGATACTCTCACCGACCTTAGACAAAAGTACTGGCTTCCTCAAGGTCGTCAGACAGTTAAGTCAATTATTAAATCTTGTGTAATCTGTCGATGCTAGAGTATGTCCTTACCCAGGACCTCCACCACTCCCTGAGGAAAGAGTGGTTCATCTTCGTCCTTTCGAAACCACTGGTGTTGATTACACAGGAGCCTTACTTCTCACTGGTAACCCAGATAATATACCAGTGGAAGCATACATTTGTCTCTTTACGTGTGCTACAACCAGAGGCGTACATTTAGAAGTCACTTCAGATATGAGTGCTGAAGACTTCATCCAGGCTTTCCGCAGATTTGCTGCTCGCAGATCTTGTCCCAAATTAATGATATCGGACAATTGTTCCAATTTTGTGGCAGGAGAAACTTGTTTGCGAGAAGTCTGAAACCACCCAGAAGTACAGTCAGTCCTACAGAGACGACAATGTCACTGGAAATTAATAGCACCGAGAGCCCCTTGGCAAGGTGGGTTCTATGAGCGAATGGTAGGCACAGTCAAGAAGTGTCTAAGGAAAACTTTACACAGACAAAAGGTCAGTTACTCCGAACTCCAAACTATTGTTGTGGAAATCGAGGCGCGAGTCAATAACCGCCCAATAACCTACCTGTCTGATGATTTCACCCAGAGAGAACCTCTGAGTCCCTCACACTTGATCCATGGAGGTCTACTGAGCCCTCTCATCCCTTTAGCCGAAGAGGACCCTGTAGACCCGTCACATGTGACCAGAGGAGACTTGGTGGAAAGCTACCAGCATCTCTCAAGAGTTATTAACAGGTGGAACGAGGTGTGGACTCGAGAGTACCTCACAGCTCTACGAGAGTACCACTTCGGAGCTTCGAGTCCTTATAATAAAGTGCAATTAAAACCAGGGGACCTATTACTAGTTGACAGTGATGGACCAAGGTCAGAGTGGCCCATAGGCAAAATTGTTGCCATTCATCCAGATCATCAAGGTGTCCTGAGAGTAGTTAAAGTTTTATGCCGAGGCAACACTACTCTAAAAACTTTAGAGAAGCTGGTTCCCCTTGAATTGACTGAGCGAGAATATCAGCCAGATCCAGTTTCCCCAGTAATTTCCGAGGACAGTAATTCTGATCCTCCGAGCAACAGCCCCACTAGAGCTGCTGCTCAACAATGTAGGCAGAATTTGCAAGCCTATTACAACTCTGAACAAGAGTAATTCCTTTCACATCCAATTTAGATAACTATGATGATACTGCGGTGTGATGTCACGTAACAAACCATTACAAGTCACTATGACCCAGGACATTCCTATCACAGTAGATTCTGTTGTTTATATTGTGTGATTTAAAATCTTTAATTATTGTGTAGGCTATAAATAACATGTTTCATTTGACATGAAATTAGCAAGACTTAAGTTCTTGTATGTCCTTGATAAATACGGGACATTCGTTATGTGTACTAACATACTAACATATTAACCTACTAATATACTAATATTAATCTCAACTTCGGGATAGGTCAGTACTACACATTACACTACGACCCTAGAATCCTCCCCCCGGAGTTATGTTCTAAATTTCCAACACTGAATACAACACTGTTGTATTCTCATTAATTATAACTAATTCTACTAATCATTGTAGTGAGTAAAATTAACCCAACGTAGAGTTCACATGTACTAATAATTACATCTGTACAATAGGCTAGAATTCTTACATCACCCGACGCCAGTATTGCGTCAGATTTCATTGTAATAAACACATTTATATCCAATGTGCCTGAGAATTGAATTCGATTCTCTATAATCAACGGCGTTCTGTGTGATAATTAATTACAGATAAACTGATCTCCAACTAAAGCCAAATAGAGCGTTTATAGTTATAGCTGTTGTCTAGTAATAAAATTACCGTCACGCGTGAATGCCCTGGAGAGACATTAATTCTTCTCCATTGTACGTTTACTATCATGGAACTGGCAAATAATAATATTTAACTCTTCTAAATAATAAACCCGTCCTAACCCGAACATTTCAAGCACAACCGCGAGAAATGATAATATCCATAATAAATCATTTGGTTAATAAACGCGGGACGCGGAGCGGGGCAGTAGAGATGCCAGTCCACGTGTTGAATCGCTCACGAGCAGACCTGTTCACGTGGTGCTCACGAGGAGACGCCATTACCCAGCCACCAGGGTAGACGCTATCAAATCTCCAGAAGAAAGTCGCCACTGTGAGGTGTGAAGAACCTTGCAGACAATACCTCCACCTGGTGTCAGTGTCATTTACGGAACCTGTTAAATTTGGGTTCATGTAACTCTATGTGACCGGCCAGTGGAGCGCGTCAGTATCTAGGATAGACAAGTCTAGAGCCTAGGACGCGACCTTCGGCAAGCCTTAACTTATACAGTGCCCATATTAGCTAAGTACCTTATTCTTGTTTTGATGCATCAGATCGGGAGTGGGTTTATAGCTGGGTAGCTTGTCGTGACGACGTATGGCAACTAAAAATCACAGGTCATTATCTTTCGCTTACCATTAATATCAATTTATTGAACATAGAAATCCAGTAGTTTAAATTGTTGCTACTGGAAATAATTGTTTTTGCAGCGTGTGTGAAGAATTCTCCGAGCTGTCATTTCCCATGTTAATCAACTCCCAGTGTTCCATGACGAGTCCAGGAGAATCAGAGGAAGCGTCGTGACTAACTTCTAAGGAATCGTCATTAAGCTAAGATTCGTTTTGTATTCCTCGAATTTATTATCTGTACTCTTTTACATGCAGAACTCTGTTCATTGGATTAACATGTGTTTATTATGATTATTATTATTTATGTTCATAATCTATGTTCCCATTAATGATAACGATAATGATTTCACAAGTATTCATAGGATTAGATTATTATACATTGGACTGGTGAACGAACCACACTAGTTCCTGGACGTACTGAGTTCCAGTAATAACCCCCCAATGTAGGTGTTTGAGGCTTTGATTCATTTAATTATACAGCCCATTAATTATTTCAATGATCATTTTCTCTAGTATTTTATCCATAGTTACTGGTTCATCTAGGAATGTTCTAATGATCATAATTTCTCAGTTTCCCTCTTTACTATAAAAGCGGGTGGTCCTTCGTAATTCATTTTACTATATTAATATTTAAATAATTAGATTCAAGTCCCAAATATCCCACACCTATTGCTTAGGCACTCCCTTATCCACTGGAGCGCCCTACCAGCTACACCTGCCTACACCTGCCTGAGCCTGTCTCTCCAGCTTATGCATCAATCTTTTATGCGATACTGTGTCTAAGGCTTTCCGACATTCCAAGAAAATGCAGTCCGTCCAGCCGTCTCTTTCTTGCTTAATCTTTGTCACCTGGTCGTAGAATTCTATTCAGCCAGTCAGGCAAGATTTACCCTCCCTGAACCCATGTTGGTGATTTGTCACGAAGTCCCTTCTCTCCAGATGTGACACCAGGTTTTTTCTCACGATCTTCTCCATCACCTTGCATGGTATACAAGTCAAGGTAGTAGTGTGGTGGGGTGTGTGTGTGGTAGTGTGGTGGAGTGTGTGGTAGTGTGGTGGGGTGTGTGGTAATGTGGTGGGGTGTGTGGTAGCTTGGTGGGGTGTGTGGTAGTGTTGTGGGGTTGTGTGGTAGTGAGGTGGGGTATGTGGTTGGGTGTGTGGTAGTGTATTGGGGTTGTGTAGTAGTGTGGTGGGGTTGTGTGGTACTGTGGAGGGGTGTATGGTAGTGAGAAGCGATTGTGTGGCAGTGTAGTGGAGTTGTGTTGTAGTGTGGTGGGGTGTGTAGTAGTGTGGTGGGGTTATGTGGTAGTGTTGTAGGGTGTGTGGTTGTGTGGTGAGGTTGTGTGGTAGTGTGGTGGGGGTGTGTGGTAATGGGGTGGGGGGGGATGTGGTAGTGTGGTGGGTTGTGTGGTAGTGTGGTGGGGTGTGTGGTAGTGTGGTTGGGTTGTGTGACATTGTGGTGTAGACGTGTGGTGGAGTGTGTAGTAATGTGGGGAAGTGTGTGGTAGTGTGGTTGAGTTGTGTGGTAGTGGGGTGGGTTTGTGTGGTAGTGTGGTGGGGTTGTGATGTAGAGTGGTGGGGATGTGTGGTAGTGTTGGCGGTTGTGTGGCAGAGTTGTGGGGTTGTGTTGTAGAGTGGTGGCGTGTGTGGTAGTGTGTTGGGGTTGTGTGGTACTATTGTGGGGTTGTGTGGTAGAGTGGTGGGGTTGTGTGGTAGAGTGGTGGGGGTGTGTGGTAGTGTTGTGGGGTGTGTGGTAGAGTGGTGGGGGTGTGTGGTAGTGTTGTGGGGTGTGTGGTAGTGTGGTGCGGTGTGTGGTAGTGAGGGAGGGTGTGTGTGGTAGTGTGGTTGGGTTGTGTGGTAGTGTGGTGGGGTTTATGGTATGTGGTGGGATGTGTGGTTTTTTGGTGAGGTGTGTGGTAGTGTAGTGGGGTTGTGTGGTAGTGTTATGGGAGTGTGCGGTAGTGTGGTGGGATGTGTAATAGTATTACGGGGTTGTGTGGTGGGGTTGTGTAGTATTGTGGTGGAGCTGTGTGGTAGTGTGGTGGAGTGTGTGGTAGTGTGGTAGGGTTGTGTGGTAGTGTAGTGGTTTGTCTGGTAGTGTGGTGGGTTTGTGTGGTAGTGTGGTGGGGTTGTGTGGTAGAGTGGTGGGGATGTGTGGTAGTGTGGAGGGTTGTGTGGTAGAGTTGTGGGCTTGTGTGGTAGAGTGGTGGGGGTTGTGTGGTACTGTGGAGGGGTGTATGGTAGTGAGAAGCGATTGTGTGGCAGTGTAGTGGAGTTGTGTTGTAGTGTGGTGGGGTGTGTAGTAGTGTGGTGGGGTTATGTGGTAGTGTTGTAGGGTGTGTGGTAGTGTGGTGAGGTTGTGTGGTAGTGTGGTGGGGGTGTGTGGTAATGGGGTGGGGGGGGATGTGGTAGTGTGGTGGGTTGTGTGGTAGTGTGGTGGGGTGTGTGGTAGTGTGGTGGGGTGTGTAATAGTGAGGTGGGGTTTTTGGTAGTGTGGTCGGGAAGTGTGGTAGTATGGTGGGGTTGTGTGGTAGTGTGGTGGGGTGTGTGGTAGTGTGGTTGGGTTGTGTGACATTGTGGTGTAGACGTGTGGTGGAGTGTGTAGTAATGTGGGGAAGTGTGTGGTAGTGTGGTTGAGTTGTGTGGTAGTGGGGTAGTGGGGTGGGTTTGTGTGGTAGTGTGGTGGGGTTGTGATGTAGAGTGGTGGGGATGTGTGGTAGTGTTGGCGGTTGTGTGGCAGAGTTGTGGGGTTGTGTGGTAGAGTGGTGGGGTTGTGTGGTAGAGTGGTGGGGGTGTGTGGTAGTGTTGTGGGGTGTGTGGTAGAGTGGTGGGGGTGTGTGGTAGTGTTGTGGGGTGTGTGGTAGTGTGGTGCGGTGTGTGGTAGTGAGGGAGGGTGTGTGAGGTAGTGTGGTTGGGTTGTGTGGTAGTGCGGTGGGGTTTATGGTATGTGGTGGGATGTGTGGTTTTTTGGTGAGGTGTGTGGTAGTGTAGTGGGGTTGTGTGGTAGTGTTATGGGAGTGTGCGGTAGTGTGGTGGGATGTGTAATAGTATTACGGGGTTGTGTGGTGGGGTTGTGTAGTATTGTGGTGGAGCTGTGTGGTAGTGTGGTGGAGTGTGTGGTAGTGTGGTAGGGTTGTGTGGTAGTGTAGTGGTTTGTCTGGTAGTGTGGTGGGTTTGTGTGGTAGTGTGGTGGGGTTGTGTGGTAGAGTGGTGGGGATGTGTGGTAGTGTGGAGGGTTGTGTGGTAGAGTTGTGGGCTTGTGTGGTAGAGTGGTGGGGGTTGTGTGGTAGTACTGTGAGGATGTGTTGTAGAGTGGTGGGGTTGTGTGGTAGAGTGGTGGGGGTATGTGGTAGTCTGGTGGGGTTGTGTAGTATTGTGGTGGGCTGTGTGTAGTGTGGTGGGGGGTATGGTAGTGTGGTGGGGTTGTCTGGTAGTGTGATGGGGGTGTGTGGTAGTGTGATGGGGGTGTAGTAGTGTGGTGGGTTGTGTAGTATTGTAGTGGGGTGTGTGGTAGTGTGGTGGGGTTGTGTAGTATTGTGGTGGGATATGTGGTAGTGAGGTGGTGTGTGTGGTAGTGTTGTGGGGGTGTGTGGTAGTGTGGTGGGGTGTGTGGTTGTGTGGTTGGGTGTGTTGTAGTGTGGTGGGGTGTTGTGGTAATGTGATGGGGTGTGTGGTGGGAGGGGTGTGGTTGTGTGGTGGGGTTGTGTAGTATTGTGGTAGGTGTGTAGTAGTGTGGTGGGGGTGTGGTTGTGTAGTATTGTGGTGGGGTATGTGGTAGTGTGGTGCGGTGTGTGGTAATGTTGTGGGGTGTGTGGTAGTGTGTTTTTTATATAATTTTCTACCACAGACGTGGCCACACATTTACAATACTAAGCAGCATATATACATTTTCTTCTGTCCTCTATGAACAGGGTTAGAGAAGTGTTAAACATATAGTTCAAGGGTTTATTGAACACTCAACCACAGAAGGTGATTCGGTGCTTTTAAAATGCTAAGCTAACCTACATACGTAAATACATAGATACACAGATTTACGTATGCCCTACATAAAGTGTTTGATGTGTCTTTTACATAGTGTCATTAATGTACATTCACAAAGGTGAAATGTAATTCTGATCAGCTTCTATATATACTTTATACCCATACATATACATACACACATTTTTTTATTTTATTTTTTTTTTTTTGAGATATATACAAGATTTGTTACATTCTTGTACAGCCACTAGTACGCGTAGCGTTTCGGGCAGGTCCCTGGAATACGATCCCCGCCGCAAAGAATCGTTTTTTCATCCAAGTACACATTTTACTGTTGAGTTAAACAGAGGCTATAGTTAAGGAATTGCGCCCAGTAAATCCTCCCCGGCCAGGATACGAACCCATGACATAGCGCTCGCGGAACGCCAGGCGAGTGTCTTACCACTACACCACGGAGACTGGTGGACTGGATATATACATACATACATAGACTGGATATATACATACATATATACACACACATATACACAGATACAAGGTATCACTTGGGAGATGAAATACTTCAAGAGTCCGAGAGAGACAAAGACCTGGGGGTTGATATCAGGCCAGACCTGTCCCCTGATGCTCATATCAAGAGGATAACAGCAGCAGCATATGCCAGGTTGGCTAACATAAGAACGGCCTTTAGAAACTTGTGTTAGGAATCTTTCAGAACATTATATACCACATATGTCAGACCAATCCTGGAGTATGCGGCACCAGCATGGAGTCCATATCTAGTCAAGCATAAGACTAAAATGGAAAAGGTTTAAAAGTTTGCCACCAGACTAGTAGCCGAGCTGAGAGGTATGAGCTACGAGGAGAGACTACGGGAATTAAACCTCACTTCGTTGGAAGACAGAAGAGTTAGGGGGGACATGATCACCACATTCAAGATCCTCAAGGGAATTGACAGGGTTGATAAGGACAGGCTGTTTAACACAAGGGGCACACGCACTAGGGGACACAGGTGGAAACTGAGTGCCCAAATGAGCCACAGAGATATTAGAAAGAACTTTTTTAGTGTCAGAGTGGTTGACAAATGGAATGCATTAGGAAGTGATGTGGTGGAGGCTGACTCCATACACAGTTTCAAGTGTAGATATGATAGAGCCCAATAGGCTCAGGAACCTGTACACCTGTTGATTGACAGTTGCGAGGCGGGACCAAAGAGCCAGAGCTCAACCCCCGCAAGCACAACTAGGTGAGTACAACTAGGTGAGTACAAATGCATTCACATACATTTGTCTCATTTACTCTGACAAGGTGAGATAGCTGATAAAGAAACTAGTGTGCAATTAAGCACTTAATCACTGAAGGTGATGAAGGTGCTTTTACAAGCTCAGGTTATATAGTTACATCATATATATACATTGTATATATATGATGTAACATATACATACATATATACACACACACATGCATTCACATACATTTGTCTCATTTACTCTGACAGGGTGAGATAGCTGATAAAGAAACTAGTGTGCAATTAAGCACTTAATCACTGAAGGTGCTTTTACAAGCTCAGGTTATATAGTTACATCATATATATACATTGTATGATTGATATATTACATGGTCAATCTTGGATACAAGTCCAATATATCATCAAGTGTTCCAGTACTCATATAATAATTACAGAGTTCATCATTCCTTAGCCCAGGAGGGCGAAAGTCAGTCAGTATGGGACATTCTACAATATAATGTTCAAGAGAGTGCATGTTTTCTCTTTCACAAAGTTGACACATTGTGTACTCGACATTTGGGTTTTGAGAAGCTGCCAGATACGTCTATATCCCAGGCGTATTCTGGGCACTATAACATCACATTGCCGGGTTCTTGTTCTATTAGTCCCATATGTGAATGTCTCCTCACGATATCTATCATAATATTTAATGCTACAACTTTCAGGTCTTTGTGAATTTGTTAGGTCGGTGAGATTTTCATTAAATATTTGTTTAAGTATTCTCTTTGTCACTGCTAATGAAACACCCATATCAATTTCTACCACTGGTTTTCTCCAGGCTGTCTTAGCAAGCATATCAACAGTGTCATGCCTTGAGATGCCAACATGTGATAGTATCCATAGGAATTTAATCTCAAATCTATTTTCTTTGGCAGCTAAAACATTCATTCGAATATCACTGACTATTTTCTGGGTGTCACTACTATGTGCGTTCAATGCCAGGAGTGCACTCTGCGAGTCACAGTATATAAGTCCACTGCCTTTGTCTTTTAAAAATTCAGTGGCAAGGTATATGCCTGCAAGTTCGGTTTGAGTTGTACTTGCCCAGTCATTGACGCGCTTCATTGCTGTATGTACGAGAGAAGATTGTTCAAATATATTGCATGCACATCCGGTACATCGTCCACCTTCTTCTACAGAGCCGTCGGTATAGCACTGATACACATCGTTACCCATTCTCTAAGTACTTTCAGTGATGCTTTTCAGTGTTAACTGTTTTAATAATGTAGTGTGCACACTATCTTTCTTGGGAGCATTTACAAAATCAACTGATAGATCCCAGTTATCCCATGGAGTAATTGGCTGATTAATCATTAGTTGAGTTGGGTACATATTTAATATTTTGATGGAGTTGGCTACCTTGTAGAACCAATATACATAATCAGATTTCGTTCTTCTTCTATAGACCTCAGGTGAGTGCAGCATATTAGAAAGTTTAGATTGAAACTTCATGTGTTGTCTAGATCTACTTAATGCCTTCACGCCGAAAACTTTGCTAATAGACAAAATTCTCTCACTTATGGTAGGTAATTTTAACTCTGCTCTCATATTAACTATTCTCGTGGACTTTCGAGCCCCAGGGATGAGACGCATAGCTTCATTTTGCAAGGTTTCAAGAGATTTCAGCTCTTTGTCAGTATACAGTGTGAGATGTAAAGCATTGTAGTCAATCACAGAGCGTATAAATGATACATAAAACATTCTAGCAAGTCTCACGTTAAGTCCATGATTGACACCAACAAGACCCGCAAGGGCTTTAATCTCTCCCACAGTCTCCTCTTGAGAGAAGAAAGGTACCCAGGGTCGTTAATGGGGACACCAAGGTATCTGTAAGACTCGCAGTTCTCAAGTGCTCGCTCATCTATATGATAATTGGCTGGTGGAATACCACATGGAATGAGGGCGCGAGTTTTCTGTACAGAGATAAGGAGGCCACATTCCTCAGCTCTAGTAGCAAAAGCGTCGAGCAGAACTTGCATTCTAGGCTCGGTGGCAGCCTGTAAACATAAATCATCAGCATAACAAATGACAGTGTCTTCATTATTAGTTGGAAGATCTTTAATAAGTTTATGCATCAGAACGTTGAACAACAAGGGGCTGAGGACCCCACCTTGTGGAGTTCCCTGTTCAAAGTGTTTGCTCTCTGTGCTTTTAACACCGTTAAACAAAACATATGCTGTTCGATTAGACAAATAGCCCTTTATCCATTTGAGTAATTTTCCTTGTATTCCCAGCTCGGCAAGCTGTTCCAGTATGATTTCTCTGTTTGCTGTATCAAAAGCTGCTGCTAGGTCGATGAAGACTGTTTGAAGGAAAGCTTCAATATGTGCGAAGTGCTCAGCAAAACAGTGTTGTGTACTGAGCCCAGGCATAAATCCAAACAGTTGAGGTGACAGGTGCCCCTGTATACGATACATGAGTCGGTTAAGAACAATACGTTCAAGCACTTTGCAAACACACGATGTTAGAGATATGGGTCTATAATTATCTGAGTGTGGTTTGGGGATTGGAACAATGGCACTCTTTGTCCAAGCATCAGGTAATACTCCTTCACGTAAACTCATTCTGTACAACACTAATAATGGATTACCTGGTACGTGTGAGACTAATCTCAGTAGACTGTAAGTAATACCATCCTCTCCAGGAGCAGTTGATTTTCCCATCTTTAGGGCATGATTTAATTCCCATTCAGTTACATCATTAAGGTCCGACACGCCGATAGCTGTACAGGCAAGATTGATGGTTCGTTGCCTATTGGGGCGTGTGTAATCAAGTTTGTGCTGTTTGTTAATTGGGAGTGAGTCGTAGCTCGATGTTAGTGCCCATTGATCAAGGAGGATGTTTGCTTGTTCTAGTGGGTTGTGGTGCAGCGGTTTGGTTGGGCTGCTTCTAGAGATTTTTCGTATCTTTTCCCAAACTTCAACAAGTGTTGTGTGCTCATTTATACTTTGTAGAAACTCTTCCCAATGTTTATTACGTATAACGTTGCTCATGTCTCTCACCTCTCTATTTGCAACTAGAAATGCATGCAAGTCACCTTGTGCTTTGGTTCGTTTGTACGTATCTCCAAGTTTCTTTACTCGTTCATGTTCTTTAACAAATACGGGGTCAAGGACCCACTTGGGGGGTGGTAGGTTTTGCCCACTTCTGTTAGGCTTACGACCTGTTCCCCAACACACCCATGTGTCATAGTAGGTAGTAATCGTATCAACGAGATCTCTGGAGAAGGCTTGTACATTCGTTATTGTGTAATCTTGATACCATTTTGATATACATGGTGTGTGTGGTAGTGTGGTGAGGTGTGTGGTTGTGTGGTGGGGTGTGTGGTAGTATTATGGGGTTGTGTGGTAGTGTGGTGGAGTGTGTGGTACTATGGTCGGGTGTGTGATAGTATTGTGGGGTGAGTAGTATTGTACTCACCTAGTTGTACTCACTTAGTTGTGCTTGCGGGGGTTGAGTTCTGGCTCTTTGGTCCCACCTTTCAACCGTCAATCAACAGGTGTACGGGTTCCTGAGCCTATTGGGCTCTATCATATCTACACTTGAAACTGTGTATGGAGTCAGCCTCCACCACATCACTTCCTAATGCATTCCATTTGTCAACCACTCTGACAATAAAAAAGTTCTTTCTAATATCTTTGTGGCTCATTTGAGCACTCAGTTTGCACCTGTGTCCCCTAGTGCGTGTGCCCCTTGTGTTAAATAGCCTATCTTTATCAACCCTGTCGATTCCCTTGAGAATCTTGAATGTGGTGATCATGTCCCCCCTAACTCTTCTGTCTTCCAGCAAAGTGAGGTTTAATTCCCTTAGTCTCTCCTCGTAGCTCATACCTCTCAGCTTGGGTACTAGTCTGGTGGCAAACCTTTGAAGCTTTTCCAGTTTAGTCTTATGCTTGACTAGATATGGACTCCATGCTGGGGGCTGCATACTCCAGGATTGGCCTGACATATGTGGTATACAAAGTTGTGAATGATTCTTTACACAAGTTTCTGAATGCCGTTCGTATGTTGGCCAGCCTGGCATATGCCGCTGATGTTATCTTCTTGATATGTGCTGCAGGAGACAGGTCTGGCGTGATATCAACCCCCAAGTCTTTTTCTTTCTCTGGCTCCTGAAGAATTTCCTCTACCAGATGATACCTTGTATCTGACCTCCTGCTCCCTTCACCTATCTCCATTACATTACATTTGGTTGGGTTAAACTCTAACAACCATTTATTCGACCATTCCTTCAGCTTGTCTAGGTCTAATTGAAGCCTCAAACAGTCCTCTTCTGTCTTAATTCTTCTCATAATTTTGGCATCGTCCGCAAACACTGAGAGAAATGAATCTATACCCTCCGGAAGATCATTTACATATTTCAGAAACAAGATAGGACCGAGTACAGAGCCCTGTGGGACTCCACTGGTGACTTCACGCCAATCGGAGGTCTCACCCCTCACCGTAACTCTCTGCTTCCTATTGCTTAGGTACTCCCTTATCCACTGGAGCACCTTACCAGCTACACCTGCCTGTCTCTCCAGCTTATTGTTATGATCTCAGCCTACAGGAGAAACGAGTCTCCCCCTTGAGAGTTATTCAGCGAGCCTGACCTAACCGGAAGGTCTAGGAAATATGGAGGTGATAACACAGATGTAAAATAGTTTGTTGGATTTAAATAACAATTTGAGATTATGGGCAGTGAAGAAGAAAACAGATAAATGACTGGTTAGGAGATGTGGATAATTTGCTGGAGGCGTGAGGCTTGCTTCTGGAGGGCTTTGACCTCACTTGAGGCCAGACATCGCAGGGGGAAAGCCGCGCTCCGTTTGAGCTCCCGTCAGAAAGGAACCACTAGTGATATATCTCCAAGAGAAGAGAAGTGTGTAGACGTCCCAGCTGTGGAATTGAGCTGGGGATGTGTGGTCTCAAGTCCTGGATGGCAAGGAGTGTTTATTATGCCGCCCAGAGACATTTTCGTGGGCTGTGGAAGCGCCCAGACCAGGCTCATCAGAGGGAGGAGCGCCCTCGACGAGACAATCTGTGGTAAGCACGATTTAAGCCAGTTCATAGTGATTGCTTGTAGTTGGTCGTGTGCCCAGCGACAGTAGCAATGTTTATTGATGAGTTAGAAATGTTTTGGTAAGGCAGGAAGCCTAAATAAGAGGACGGAGATGAGAGAGACAGCTGGAGGGACGAGCAGCGCATCCTCTCCCGTCGACCGTTTGAAGCCAACTGACTGAGGGGCGCGGAGGAGAGTGTGGAGGCCCGCAGGGCGAGGTGGAGCATGGACCCGCCCAACGGGGGAGTCCACTCTCACAGTATGTAGAGGACAGATAGAGGTTTGACGCAAACATATTGTGTGATTATTTTTATTTATGTGTTGAAGGGGAAACATTTTTATTGGAGTGTCGATGGGTTGCAGGTTTGTCTTTGGGGAAGAAGTTGCTGAGAACTTCGAAGCCAGTACAGAGGGAGTAATTGATGAGACTCCAAGGTAGTGGAAGAGAGGACCTCGAGCTGTGAGTAGAAGCAGTGAAGAGGAGTGTTCCATGCTTCTGTAGAGGTGGTGAAGCACTATAGTTGCTCGAGGAAACTTCATGGTGTAGCAGCCAAGAGAGCTGTGGAGGACCCTAGCAGAAGAGTGAAGCACCGTAGATGCTCAAGGAAACTTCATGATAGCAGCCTGGAGGAGCTGCAGAGGATCCTGGTAGTTAAACCCGGAAGAACCTGATGAGATCAGGGTAGTGAACTTCCAGATGTGGAAGGGAGGTTCTAAATGATTACTTGTAGGGAGGTAATCGAGTGTTTGGTTGTCATTAGCGTGCAAGACGCAGTGAGAGGTGGGTGATTGTTTGCATTCTTATGTCAAGGAGTGTTTTATACTGAAGCATAGAGTTACAGTCGTAGGCTGGATTACCTACAATGTATGTGTTCTAGGACTGATAGGGTGATCGACTGATCATTGTTGTGTATCAAGGAACATTTATACTGATATATTTATGTTATTATACTGATATATTTATGTTATTGCAATCATATGTTGATTTTCCTTGTACATGTTCATAGATATATATATATTCTCTTGCTGATGGTGCAACATTGTAATATAAGACTTGTCCTACTTGAGGAGGTTGGTAATATTAGGCGGTGAATCAGGAGATAGGATACCACTTGATAAGCTGATGATAGTTCTGATGGGTTGGAGTGCAACCTGATTGTAATAGTATAGAGCATAGGATTCATTATTATTATATGTGTGTATGTATTGTGTATGTGCTTTGTCCAGTAAATGTATTCCAATTTGCTGGTGTTTGCCCTTGTCCTAGTGAAGCTTCCCAGGAAATAGTAAAGGAAGAGAGAGAGAGAGAAAGAGAAAGAACCAAGAACCACTGCTGTGGACAGGGTAGGACGGAAAACTAGTAAGTCAAAGGGGATTGAGGAGATCATATCACATAAGGAGAGAGTGGGGAGTCACAGCGGCTCGAGTGGGTGTGTGCACGTGTCAACGAGGCTAAGTGTTGGAGCCGCATCCCCTAAACGTGTGACGTTGAGCCCCTCTCAAAGAGCCAGAAGCGCCTAGTAGTAGTGGGAAACGACTCATAGACCGTGCGTTTTGCTTTTTCCGGCGCACGGTCTATGAGTCGTGCATTTTTCGTTGCCCCAGTGACCCATTGACGCACGGTCTATGAGTCGTGCATTTTTCGTTGCCCCAGTGACCCATTGACGCACGGTCTATGAGTTGTAAATTTTTCGTTGCCCCAGTGTCCCATTGCCGCACGGTCTATGAGTCATGTATTTTTCGTTGCCCCAGTGAGCCATTGACACACGGTCTATGAGTCGTGTATTTTTCGTTGCCCCAGTAACCCGTGCACAGGCATCGCTAATGGTCAATGACGTCATCAGCTAGCCAGTCTTCATCTTCCCTGAATAAATCCGTTTTCTGTTATAGTGAATTTATTCCCATTTTCAATATTTATAGAAAAGGGGGATTAAAAGGTCGCCTTCGGTCAAGCCTAATGTACAATGACGTCTTCCATTATAAGCTCGTTTTTCTCAATAAGGTATTTCCATACTGTTTCCCATTTTTCTAGGATCATTTCAAAGCTAAGATTTCATATTAACACAATAAATGAGTTCAGCTCTGTCACCAAAGGAGTATTTACCCAGGTCTTTTTCCTAAATCTAAAACCTATTCCAATTTATACCCATTGTTTCGTGTTCTATCTCGTGTTTATGGCCTATTAATATCCCCCTGTATCATGTCCATTCTTTAACACCTCTATCATGCCACCCCTATTTCTTCTTCGTCTATCTAGAGAATGTAATTTAAGCTTTGTCCATCTTTCTTCAAGGATCGTTTATTGAGCATAGGGCAAATAAAATTGAAAACCCACTATCATCCATTTGTATGAAAAACAGTCCCCTGCCAGGCGTGGAGACTTCAATGCGATTTCAGTACTAATCCAATATTACTGTATAAACTAACAGTCCCCTGCCAGGCATGGTGACTTCAATGCAATTTCAGTAGTAATCCAATATTACTGCATAAACGCATAAATATATATATGCGCATCTCACATTCACTCAAAACATACCTACCACACCTTACTGTAGCATATAACAGATCAAAGATACTCAGTCAGTAAAAGCAAAGCCTCTCACGTTTTTTAAATAAGTCCTTCTGCAGTTACCTTCTTTTTCTAACGTCATCATCCCTAATACGGGGCCAACGAGCTAAATGCGGATCCCAGGAGGTTCACACATAAGTGTGAACTCTTAATCTGGCTTAATACCTCAACTGTACTTTGTGCTTCACCAGAGACGATATTCAGCTACAATGGCTCGTATTTTCGCTCATTGCTCATATTTTCTGTTATTCATAAACCCGATCAAACCATCCTAACCTAACCTAACCTAACTTATTATATATAACAAACAAATGCATTCTACAGACCAGGTATTGTTGTTGTTTGGCGACATCACCAAAAGCGACCTCAGATATAGGGATAAGGTATTGCTGGCCATTAGCATATAGGTGTCAAGGTATTACAGCACCTGACTGGTCAACTATGTATGACGTCACCAGACCAGGTATAGGGATAAGGTATTGTTGGTCATTAGCATATAAGTGTCAAGGTATTACAGCATCTGACTGGTCAACTATGTATGACGTCACCCGATTGCCAATGCGGCCTTTAGCTTCCTACCTGCATATGTATTATTTTTTTATGTTATTATTCTAAAATGGCTAGACTATCCATCCCCACCTAACCTAATCAGAGGTTTAAGAATATACATTTTAGTCATCTGCGACTGTAATCATTCATTATGCCGTAATAAGTTCAAAACTAGAATAGATGCCCAAATGTCGTACCGCAATTGTTAGAAGCATCGAACGTCTGGCAGCACAGCTGGTAAGCTGACCTGGCCGTAATTCCCCAGTCAAATAGGTCAGTACATCTCTAGCTCTCCCAGCCATCACAAGCAGCCAACATCGCTCCTGGATATTTCACCAGACCTCTGTAGTATTCAACAACAATACGCAACCATGGAAACTTGCCCTTTCTGCAATAAGCCAAAGCAGGGGAAATTGCACTTGTGCGAAGTAAGGTGCATTGAATGTCGTATTTCATATACAGCCAACTCGCGTCGTGAGTGTGTGTTATGCTGTCTCCAGTGCGTTAATATCCCTCGTGGACATTATGATGCAGTCTGCACCTCGTGCTCCAAAATCTTCTGCACCAGTCATGAGTATTATTAATATCAGCAACACTTGCTTCGTTTATTATCAAATAATTTTATATAGAATTACACCAGCAGCATGTGATATTTTATAAAAAAAATATTGCCTACCAGCTTCAGAAATATTGTTTTTATTCGCATAAATAATATTACTGTGATCCACAGGTCGCGACCCCGAAACCTGTCCATTTTGTATGAATCTGGATGTTGATGACGATACGGAGTCTAACACCAGATACGATTCTGAGACCTCAGAATTGTCTCAGCCCAGAACAAACGGTTATGGAAAATTATGTTGTGTTATTTTTGCAGAATGTTTGAACACAGGAGAGGCGGACCAATATAAACATTGACACTTCTAGTGAGTGAGAACACTTGGCTGTACAGTCAGCTGAAACCTGTGATATAGTATAGGAATTTTTTTTATATTTTTAGATACATGTAATAAACATTAGGTGTGTTTCTTAACATGTCAAGGTTGACATTGATGGGGAGTGGTTAGTACACGGATGTGTACCTGATAGTTCCGTAGTACGCTCCCGGATGACTGAAAGTTCAGTCTGAAGATATAACTCTAATGTTTGTTTGAGCACGGTGTGGCCGGCTCTAGAGGACACATGGACTTGGCTAGTGAAGAGCCAAGAGAGTTTAATAGCTAGTCTTTGATGGTAGAGTAGGGACATGTTATTTAGCTATGTCAGTAAGGATAGGATGTATGTTTCCTGATGTTAGAGGATTGCAGTCAGTTGACAGCTGAGAAATTTATGAAATGTGAACATGTTTATTATGATGTTGGACTATTATTTGTCAAATTTTATTAGTTAGGTTAGCTTTTGTTTGTGGCATGAGTTGAATTCTGGGTTTGGATACTAAACCTCGTGATTTTTTTACAAATTAACAAGGTTTACTAAGTGCTTGAGCGGGGGGGTTGTAACAAACTAGGCTGTTGTAAGAATTATTCCAGAAGGTTCCAGAAGTTCGAGTAGGGACCTGACCTCTCAACAACGCCCAGTCCCCTGGGAATTAGCAGGTCTGAGTCACAAATGGCGGGCATCTTTGTTCATAGTTTTGTATAATGAACCATCCTATAGTATTCAGTAATTTAGAGAAATTAGCCTTTATTCATTTTGCATTAAAATTGTATTGTATAATAGTACTGGATACAATATCAAGAGTATTCTAATTATTGAGTTTAAGTCACCATCAGTGACGTCACGAATCAGATCTAACTTGTAAGGCGGAGTGACCGGCGTTCATAGGTCATCAGGGTTGACATGTCTACTATTTCTCAAAGTTCAATTAACCATTTTGGGGATCGGGAACAGCTCTGCCGTTAGATGCTTGTGTAATTCAATTTCAGTAAAAGAATTCAACCAGTCTGGATCAATTCAGTACAAACAGAGGTTAATTGTTATAACTTAAACCTGGCTAAGTAACTGGTAAGCGAGGTGGAAGGATACAATGTTCTAGTCTGGGCTAGATCAGACGAGGACAGATCAGTGTGGAAACAAGAGCGACTGGGAGAGGCCAACCATCTTACCTCTCCCCAAGACCAGCCCAACATCTTTAGCTGGTTGCCCAAGGTGAAGTTGCTATGGTTATGTATAGGAATAGTCTTCATTGCCACTCAGGTCAAGTAGGGAGTGTTAAAGTGACAGGGAGTGAACATATTTAGATTTTGTTTTAGTTTTTTTTTCTTTAAATAAATTAATTAGGGAATAAATTGCATTTTTATTATTTCCATGTGTTTTATGTGTATACTTGTCCTGGTCACGTGGTCCACACGAGGCAGAGTTGGATTGGGCGCCGATTCTAACATCGATTCTAACATCGAATCATTCTCGTGTAATTAATTTCACACTCTTAAGTTTCCATGGTCATCGGTTATAGTGGGGATCAAGCCCCAAGGTTGATTAATTAGCGTGATCGATCCAGACCTCGATCATTGCTCGGTGTTGCTGGTCTGGTGGTGGCAGCGTAGAGGCGACTCTAGGGTTTTGCTCAAAGCCTAGGTCACGCCATACTGGTTGTAGAATCCTAAGTCGGTCAATCGTCTTAGGACCACGTGGCATGGAGTTGGCTTTGGTAAAAGTTTTGGAGTCCCTTGGTAGAGAATAAAAAGTAAGAATACGGGAAGAGGGAAAAGAAGGAAAGATAAGAAGAGAGGAACCCTACCCGTGAATTGCATTTTTATTATTTCCATGTGTTTTATGTGTATACTTGTCCTGGTCACGTGGTCCACACGAGGCAGAGTTGGATTGGGCGCCGATTCTAACATCGAATCATTCCCGTGTAATTAATTTCACACTCTTAAGTTTCCACGGTCATCGGTTATAGTGGGGATCAAGCCCCAAGGTTGATTAATTAGCGTGATCGATCCAGACCTCGATCATTGCTCGGTGTTGCTGGTCTGGTGGTGGCAGCGTAGAGGCGACTCTAGGGTTTTGCTCAAAGCCTAGGTCACGCCATACTGGTTGTAGAATCCTAAGTCGGTCAATCGTCTTAGGACCACGTGGCGTGGAGTTGGCTTTGGTAAAAGTTTTGGAGTCCCTTGGTAGAGAATAAAAAGTAAGAATACGGGTAGAGGGAAAAGAAGGAAAGATAAGTAGAGAGGAATCCCTCCGCTGCCACCATTGTAACACGGGGTAGGGTTCCTCTCTACTTATCTTTCCTTCTTTTCCCTCTACCCGTATTCTTACTTTTTATTCTCTACCAAGGGACTCCAAAACTTTTACCAAAGCCAACTCCACGCCACGTGGTCCTAAGACGATTGACCGACTTAGGATTCTACAACCAGTATGGCGTGACCTAGGCTTTGAGCAAAACCCTAGAGTCGCCTCTACGCTGCCACCACCAGACCAGCAACACCGAGCAATGATCGAGGTCTGGATCGATCACGCTAATTAATCAACCTTGGGGCTTGATCCCCACTATAACCGGTGACCGTGGAAACTTAAGAGTGTGAAATTAATTACACGGGAATGATTCGATGTTAGAATCGGCGCCCAATCCAACTCTGCCTCGTGTGGACCACGTGACCAGGACAAGTATACACATAAAACACATGGAAATAATAAAAATGCAATTTATTCCTTAATTAATTTATTAAAAGAAAAAAGAACTAAAACAAAATCTAAATATGTTCACTCCCTGTCACTTTAACACTCCCTACTTGACCTGAGTGGCAATGAAGACTATTCCTATACATAACCATAGCAACTATACCTTGGGCAACCAGCTAAAGATGTTGGGCTGGTCTTGGGGAGAGGTAAGATGGTTGGCCTCTCCCAGTCGCTCTTGTGTCCACACTGATCTGTCCTCGTCTGATCTAGCCCAGACTAGAACATTGTATCCTTCCGCCTCGCTTACCAGTTACTTAGCCAGGTTTAAGTTATAACAATTAACCTCTGTTTGTACTGAATTGATCCAGACTGGTTGAATTATTTTACTGAAATTAAATTACACAAGCATCTAACGGCAGAGCTGTTCCCGATCCCCTAAATGGTTAATTGAACTTTGAGAAATAGTAGACATGTCAACCCTGATGACCTATGACCGCCGGTCACTCCGCCTTACAAGTTAGATCTGATTCGTGACGTCACTGATGGTGACTTAAACTCAATAATTAGAATACTCTTGATATTGTATCCAGTACTATTATACAATACAATTTTAATGCAAAATGAATAAAGGCTAATTTCTCTAAATTACTGAATACTATAGGATGGTTCATTATACAAAACTATGAACAAAGATGCCCGCCATTTGTGACTCAGACCTGCTAATTCCCAGGGGACTGGGCGTTGTTGAGAGGTCAGGTCCCTACTCGAACTTCTGGAACCTTCTGGAATAATTCTTACAACAGCCTAGTTTGTTACAGCCTCAGAGCAAAAGTAAGTTAATATCCATCATCAGTATTCATTATTAATTTTATTAATCTGAGATAATATTGCACTATTCCCATCATTAATCAGTCATTTAAAAATATATATGTTATGAATGCTAACTAACATCTACAAAAAATAATTAATGTTTTTTTTTTTCAGGATCATCTGTTGAACAGTTGGATGAGGAATATCCTCGTGGAGGAGGGAATGAGGCTGGAGAACCTAGCACTAGTCAAGCTCGTACACCGCCATTAGAAGATAGTAACAATAGCAGGCCAAGTCTAGATCGTAAGTATCATCCTCAGTAATTATTTCCATAACCTTGCATTATTTATTTGTAAACATTCCTATATTAAATTTATATTATTTTTTATTAAAAATCTCAATTCTTTTTACTCTAGGTAGCCATCTAGAGGATGAGGACTCCCTGCATTTGGTTTGGGAAGCAGATTCAGATGTGGAAGCCAGCCAGCCTATCGCTAATTCTCCACCACCTCAGGAACAGCAGCAGCAGCAGGTAGATGTTTTACTTCCTCCTCAACCCGAAGTTCTTGAAGTGATTAATAATTTCAATTGGGGGTACATACGCCATTCATATAGCATCCCAGATCATGCCCAAGGAGATCCTGCCCATTATTTGACTATATATCGTGATTATTTTATTCAGCAAATAGAATCCTTGTTTGATGCCGTTCACCCCAATTTCCCTCCTGCCCTCTTGATATCCCCCCGATTTTTCTTTTAATTTACAACGGCTTAATCAAGAAAATGAACCTGATTTTGAGGGAGAGTTACCTATAAGGGCCGAGCAACGCACTGTATCTAGGCATGAGGCTAGTGTTGTCGTAGATCAATGGATTGCTGAACTGGACAATAAGTTAGAAGAGTTCTTTGCCGAGACAGAAGGTTCGAGTCTAGGTATACAGAGCATTTCTGGTTTTTATATCAATTCCATAGCTGTTCAGCATCCCATCCGTCTAGGAAAATACGTACCTTATCCAGATAAATTGTGTGGTTCAAGACATATTTTCAACCCTAAAGGTGAACAAAATATATGTTTGATCCAATGTTTAGCGGCATATATATGTCTAGCTCGGGGGATGCATTTAGACAATATCAGAGCACGTTGCAAGTCAGCCAGGTGGTGTCTTAGATTCGTCCGTTGGAGTGAGGATATTGAAATTCCCATAACGTATGATAACATCAATAAAATAGAAAGCATAAATAAATTAAGTATATTTATCTATGTGCTTACGCGTGAAGATAATAGATACTACATTAGCTTAGCTAGAAAAGGCAGGGAACATTCCGCTCCTAAAGTACCTTTGCTCATGTTGGAGGATCAGCATCTTGTGCTCATTAAAGATTTCAATCAGTATGTTCGCAACATGCGTCGTCAATTAACCAGAGCCGCAGATAATCATATTTTCTGTCATTTATGTTTAATTCATTTGTCACCTGATGCGATGCGGGATCACGAAGAGTCATGCGAAGTTAAACAAACATTGAAATTTTACCCTGAAGGACATAAAATTAAGTTCAAAAATTACGGTCGTGCTTATGGGCCGTCTCACACAGCATATTATGATTTCGAGTGCTTGTTGGACCCCTCCAATCCCCAAGGTATGATTGAGAAGCGTCACAAAGCCGTGGCATATGCTTTCATCATCATCAACAGGGAATTGGAGGTGGTAGATAAATTAACTTATATGGGGGATGACCCTGTGAATCATTTCATAGAGACTTTGGAGAAAGCATGGAAGAGAATCAAATCTACCATGCCTAAATACAAAATATCTATGACACGTGAACATTGGCGAGCCTATAGACGTCAGACCACATGTGGAATGTGTTATAGGCCATTTAAATCAGATAACGACAAGCACCGTCATCATGATCATGCTATTGAATTTAATAATTATCTAGCTGCCTATTGCCAAAGATGCAACATGTTGTGCAGAAATTCTTATAAATATCTGTATACATTCTCTCACAATGCAGCTTATGACCTCGGGGTAATTTTAAATGAATTGTCCAACCTCCCTAACCGTGAAATTGATATTGCCTCCAAAGATGGATTTAAGTTCATGAAAGTAGATATCGGTAAACTTCGGTTTATGGATAGTCTGGCTTTACTAAATGGTGGGCTGGAAAAACTAGCTAAAGAACATATCATGGAAGGTAAACCCACCACTTAAACCTCAGTTATGCTAGATGACGTCCCTGCAGCTGCCCACCATTTATTAAAGACAGGCAAACAGGTCTTCTGTTATGACTACATTTCATCTTTGGAGAAATTAAATGAACCGGCTCTTCCTCCTCCCGAAGCCTTTTTCAATAGTTTAAAGCACGAGGCCATAAGCGAGACCGATTATACACAGGCTAAAGAAGTCTTCAGATTAGCGGAATGCAAGACCAATGGGGATTACTTGAAGGTCTATTTGAAAGTAGATACTGGACTATTGTGTGATGTGTTCACTGTATGGCGCAAGACCATGCTTGAGCTGTACAAGTTAGACATTACACACTATGTCTCGTTATCTAGTTTTGCATGGGACGTTTTCTTGTTTAAGAGTCAAGTTGTCTTGGACTCTATTTCTGATCCCCATTTGTACGATGTATTGCGTAGAAATCTAAGAGGCGGATTTACCTCTGTTGTGCGGCAACACACAAGTGTACAAAATGAGCATACGGGTGCTGATCCTTCTAGCACCGATATATATATTCTTTATTTAGATTTTAATGGCTTATACGACACCTGTATGACAGAACTGCTTCCTCAAGGTGGGATCCGTAAATTATCTGCTGCCGAATGCAATGATTGGCTCGAACAGGGATTGGGAAATATTACATGTGATGGGGATAAAGGGTATTGGGTCATGTGTGATACCAAACATGTCGCACCTGAGGTGGCTCGATACACCGATGACTTGCCATTAACCCTGTCGCATGCTAATATTTCAACTGATCTTCTCTCCGATTATAGCAAACATATTTTAAATACCGATGATCGTAAACTCCCCAAGAAAAACAATAAATTAATTGCGTCACATCTCCCTCAAAAAGATTACTTGGTGAGTTTAGATTTGCTTCAGATGCTGATGAAATTGGGATTGGAAGTGGCTAAGGTAAATGCAGTTTATGAATTCCAACAGAGCAAGTACCTTAAGGAATTTGTCGAAACAAATGCTCGTGAACGTGCAAATACACCTTGCGCCATTAAGGGTAAAGCTTTCAAGCTGGTATCATATGCAATTTACGGCAAGAGTTTGACAAATGTGAGTAAATATGGCGATCAGCATTATTTAGTTACATCACGAGACAAATTCCAAAAGCATGCACGCAATCTGTTCTTCAAACGGAGCATTTTGTTAAGTGAAGACAGAGTGTTTGCACAGTTAAGAAACAATCACTTAAAGTCAATACACCAACCTATCTGGGGTTCCAGATCTTGCAAATAGCTAAGAGGATCCTATATGATTTTTGGTACAATACCGTCAAAGCTCATTATGGAGACAAAGCTAGATTGCTGTATACGGATACAGATTCGTATTTGATTGAATTAAGCTGTCCAAATGCTTTTGAGGAATTAAATAAACTGCCTTTATCTCAGCATATGGATTTCAGTAATTTCCCTCCTGAAAATCCCTATTTCGATGACTCCCGCAAAGGTCAATTGGGTTTGCTAAAATCGGAAGTTGGAGCCAAAATTATCAAGGAACTCATTGCATTGAAGCCTAAAATGTACTCAATTCTCACTCAAGATCAGGTTCAGATCTGTCGTTGTAAAGGAATTCCCACTTATCATCAGTCTAAACTCACTCATGCTGCTTTCTAAAGTGCTTTAGAGTTAAATATTGGGCAGAGGTTCCAATCCAGATCTATTAGGAATGTTAAAGGCCGTATGTGTACCTGTCTCACTACAAAACGTGGACTGTCCGCCTTTGACGATAAACGTTATGTACTGAGTCCTACACAGTCTTTGGCGTATGGTCACCCCGATATACCTCGAGCAGAAATTAATGAAGAAGAGAATGAGGAGGAGGAGGAGGATGTACCTGCACCTGCTGCTGCTGCTGCACGTCCTGTGAGACGTGGATTCCATCCCATATTCAACATGTGGGGAAAACGCGATGCACTGGTGAACAAGACGTATCCTCACAATTAGTGACTGAAGAAATTGGTGATAGAAAATTTGCAACCTCCCCTAACCTATCTTTGGGTTGGAAAATTGCTGCCTCCCCTAACCTGACATTGATGTTTGAAAATTGCTGCCTCCCCTAACCCGTCATTGATGTTTGAAAATTGCTACCTCCCCTAACCTGTCATTGATGTTAGAAAATTGCTACCTCCCCTAACCTGTCATTGATGTTTGAAAAAATTGCGGGGCCCCTGACTAATCACTGATGTTCTGAAAATGCAGTCTCCCTTAACCTATGTTGAAAATGTTCTGTTGTATATCTATGTTGAAAATGTTCTGTTGTATATAAAAAAATAAAATAAAAAATTGTGAAATGTATACTTTGATGTTTTTATAAAACCGTGCCCCCTAACCTATGTTTTGAAAATGTTCTATGCAAAAAAAAATAAAAAAATATGAAATGTATGCTTTGATGTTTCTATGAAAACCTCCCATGTTTAAATATAATAACCTTATCATACTTATGTCAGTACAAACCCAACACGCATCATGGATAGTTCACCTATCACTGAAGAACAACTCGATATTTTCAATGAACCTAGCAGAATAATCATTGCAAGATTTTCCAATGGTGGAAAATCTTATTTGTGCACTAAACTCGTACAAAAATACCATCTGAAATTCTCCAGTATTATTATATGCGGCGGCAGTTACAGAGCATTGCTAGACGATCCAGTAATTAACAAGAAAATAATAGCTCAACCTGAAATTATTAACCCTTTAGATGAACGTACAGACGATTCACCTATTTTAAACATTATCGATGACTTGTTCATCGAATCTGCCAATTCCAAAATTGTGTTTGATATCTTCACTAAAGGCAGACATCTTGCTATTTCGTGCATATTCATTACCCAAAATATATTTTTCTCTGGGAAATATGCTAGAAGTATCAGTTTAAACGCCTCCCATTTCATATTAGTGAAATCTAGAGAATTAGCTCAAATTGAGACTTTAGGGCGGCAGTTATTTGGAAAACAAAATTCTAAAAAGCTTTTGGATATCTACAAGAAAGCCATCAGTAAACCCTATGGATATTTATTGGTGGATTTAGGAGTGAAAACCCCTGAACGCATCACCTTCCATAGCAATATTGTTGTTGAGCATCCATACGAAATTGTATACCAATGGTGAATGTACTAAACAACAACCACAAGGGGAGGTTAGGGGGGTTTGGTGTATAGGATGTGTCCCCCACAACAACAATCATAACCACAAGGGTAGGTTAGGGCGGTTGGATGTATAGGATGTGTCCCCTACAACAACAACAACAACCACAAGGGGAGGTTAGGGGGGTTTGGTGTATAGGATGTGTCCCCCACAACAACAACAACAACCACAAGGGGAGGTTAGGGCGGTTGGGTGTATAGGATGTGTCCCCTACAACAACAACAACAACCACAAGGGGAGGTTAGGGGGGTTTGGTGTATAGGATGTGTCCCCCACAACAACAATCATAACCACAAGGATAGGTTAGGGCGGTTGGATGTATAGGATGTGTCCCCTACAACAACAACAACAACCACAAGGGGAGGTTAGGGCGGTTGGGTGTATAGGATGTATTCCCCACAACAACCACAAGGGGAGGTTAGGGCGGTTGGGTGTATAGGATGTGTCCTCTACAACAACAACAACAACCACAAGGGGAGGTTAGGGCGGTTGGGTGTATAGGATGTATTCCCCACAACAACAACAACAACCACAAGGGGAGGTTAGGGGGGTTGGTATATCGGATGTATAAAACAGCTAAAACCATACAATCCGATATCACTTTATTAGAAGATGGAGCATGTACTAGATAAAATTTATTATAACCCCGCATCCACAGGAGGGTTAGGGGGGGTCAATAGGTTGTATAAAGCTGCTAAAACCCTAAAGCCAGATATTACTTTATCAGATGTGAAAGAATACTTGAAATCGTCTAAAGCCTACACTTTGCACGCATTAAAACCTCGCAAATTTCAACGAAGAAAGGTGCTGAGTCCTAAACCCCGTATATATTTAGCAGAAATGGGATTAATAGCTAAACACAATGATGATATTAAATACATTCTCGTCTGTGTCGATATTTTTTCACAGTATGTGCAAGTAGCACCTCTGATACGCAAAGATGGACAGACTGTGAGTAAAGCTCTGAAAAACTTATTGGAATCCTCATATTTCCAAGGAATACGTAAAATAAATACAGTTCGAGGAGCTGAATTTTATAATTCTCATATGCAACGAATGCTTGCAGCTAAAAATATTTAACTGTATAGCGTATTTTCTCAAGAAACAAAAGCCGCAATTGCAGAACGCTTTATACGTACCATGAAAACTAAGATTTATAAATATATGACTGTGCACAATACCTCTAGATATCTGCCCATATTGCCTGATATCATAAAGGCCTATAACACAACACCCCACCGAGGGTTAGGTGGACGGACTCCAGTTGACGTCCATGCTTTATCTCGTCCACAAGATATAAAGAAACAGTTCAATCTCATGTATAAAAGTAAGGACAAACCTAAAGCGGGTCTTAGTTCGCTACTAGCTGTCGGGGACACAGTTCGCATTACTCTCTCCAACAGAATTTCGACATTCAAGAAAGGTTTTGCTAGACAAAACACGAAGAAATTTTCAGAATTATTCGTATAGATAAAAGTCAGCCTATCCCATTATATTTTTTACAAGATTTGAATAACAAGCCCATTGACGGAGGGTTTTACAAGGAAGAATTAACCCTAACCCATTTACCAGTTGCATTTAATATTGAGAAAGTACTACGCAAACGTACATTGCCTAATAATAAATTACAGTATAAAGTAAGGTACGAAGGCTACGATTCTTCATTTGATCAGTGGATTGATGCTGATGATTTGTTGAAGATATGAAGAAGCCATTAGTATACAAGTACAGAGAGTTGGTGACCTTGCTGAGCAAACTCAATTCCTCAGCTAGGAAAAAATTTATTGCACAGTTTAAAAAACCACATATTCATTGCTTGTCAGAGATTTTCAACAATTTTCTGAAAAATAGGCTTCCGGTTAAAAAGAAAGTTATAGTCAAATTGAAGAAATACAGAGACACCTTGCATTCGCTGGCTTGCAAGAAACCCTCAATTTCGAACAAAAAACGCATTTTATTGACTCGCAAAGGAGGCAGTATCCTCGGTATATTATTACCCATAGCTGCTAGTTTAATTTCCAGGCTATTTAATAAATAAAAAATGAAAGAATATTATCTAGTACCTCGTAAATCCATCGATGAGGGACCTGCTAAACTACCAGTAGTTAAAAAAGCAGAAGTGGCGCCATCAGTAGCTCCAACACAGGCAGCAAGTACTCCAGTAGCACCAGTTTCAGTACGAGCTAATCCTTCAATAATACATTTGGTACATTTAAAATTGAAAGCTAAAGATCATGATTATGCTACTTCGCTGTTGAATTATTTTGATGAAAGCAAGATGGTGCAATGGGACGTCAATGGGAATCTGCAAATGCCAGTGACTGGAATAAACATAATTGATGATATTTTAACTAAAATGACAATTCACCGCTCTGTATTCCCACGAGAAAAATTACCGCTGGTTAAATTATTCATCTCTTTAACCTCAACTCCACGAGAAATGTTTAGGAATACAGAATCTCGTAAACAAGTATTTAATGATGACGTGGTACTAAGAAGAAAACGGGCGTATGCTCCTACTACAGCTGCTGGAGAAACTAAACGCCCTATAGTTGGCGGAGGAGCAACTTGGCTAGCTTATTAAAGGTGAGTGTATAAATAGATGTTCTGTTTTGTTTTTTAGTTTATTCATTGTCCATTTTATTTATTTTTAGTCCAGCAATGGATTCCCACGTTATTTACGCTACTAGTGTTTCTAATACAGATTTATTTCCTAATAATGAACCTAGTGCTTTTGAAAACAGACTGTATAATCAACTTGTACTGGATTCTAGACGTTCCTACGAAATGTGTCTCCAGAATATATTATTGCCTTCGTCATATTACATAATAAGATCGGATGATCTGGAAAGTTATATCCGCGTGAGAATTATGTACCTAGATGCTAAAGGAATTAGTTACAAACATTCCAAATTTCTACCGAAAACTAATATTTTAGCTGGTGGCATAAAGGAAATTATATACGCCATCAATAATGAAATTACCCATATATTTTCAATGAACGATTTGAGTTTTGTGTCTGATGTCTATAAGACGCATTTCCCAAGATATGCTGATGCATATATTAAATATGGATCGGTTTCCAATAGAGTAAAGTTCAATACCGCGAGCAGCGATGAGAATGTATTGTATTATGACGATAATCGAGCAATATGCAGGATTTCCCTATCTTTTGGGGCGAGTATTGGCAAGGTTTTAGGAACTGAACAGCATAAAAATTATGATATATACGTACACAAGAATTATTTGGATGAAACACCCATATCAGACACGTGCCTCTACCCTCCACAACCCAGGGGCATGATGGATTACTTGTGTGTTTATTGCGATAAAATTGCGCCCACGATGTATGGGAATTGTGAATACAGTGAATACATTAGACGTAGTGTCTTTGCAGGGCGGTGAAAGCACGAATAGGAAACTATATAAACCTCTAAATACAAATGTACTGGATAGTATAAGTATTGCAGTAACCGATCCTAATGGGACTCCTATTTATTTCGATAAACGAGGAAGCACAACAGCTGTTTTACATATACGACCCCGAATTGGGTCTATATAATAAGGACATTACAGTTCCGAGCCTCATTACTCATCTGCAAGCTACAAAATGCGCGTCAATTTCATCCCTCCGTCTGTAGACGAAATATTATTCTTAATTAGCCCACCTGCCTCATATAAAGGAGGTGGGCTGAGTGATATTAGAATATTCAATAGGAGTCATATAAGAGGAGGTGGTATATTCAGTTTCCTCACTGGTTTAGCCCGTAAAGCAGCCCCATTTTTAATGAGAACCCTTGCTCCTGCCGTCTTAAGTATGGGTCAGAATGTATTGCAAGACATGCAAACAGAACATTCCTTTAGAAAGTCAATGAAGAAGCATGGGATCGAATCATTGAAGGGAGTTGGGCGTCAGATTTTAGGTGGTGGTAAAAGGCGGACAAAGTCTAAGAGAAAGGCTAAGGCCACCAAATTAGCACTTATTCGCAGTTTCACAAAACAGAATAAGAGATATAATGACGTGTTTGCATAAATTGCAATTCATTCCTCTCATAGCATCCAGCATGAATACTACTACTACACTAGGAGCGGGGCTACAATCCCCTTTGGAAAGTTACACAGTGGCTGTAACAGATGGATTTCCCAAACTTAATTCAGCACGTATGATTGAGTCCACTATAGCAAGCAGGAAAAATATTGATATTTTACCTGTTAATTTAGGAATTAATAAATTTAAGGACTCGAATATCGAATTTAGAATCCCTGGCATTCCTGGTCATTTCCTGGATATGTCATCACTAGCCCTAGAAGTGGGCATAGAATTAACAGAAGCTGACGCCGCAATAGATTCGGGCAAAAAAGTGACTGTCGCCAATGGTTTATCACAAACACTTTTTAAAACAGTGGTGGTGTATTTTAACGAACAAGTAGTTGAAAATAATTCTTTATTTTCTTATTGGGCGTATATAAAGCTGCTAACGACTCTTTCCAGAAGTAAAATTGATGGTTTTAAGCATCTAGCGTATTTTTATAAAGAAGAGGCGCTAACGATACCTAATAAAATTGATACGCAGTATTTTGCTACGACCACGATAGATCAGGATGAGAAAATGGCTAATATGAAAGAACAGGGCATTTATACGTGCTTTAAATTATTGCTGGATATTGCATCTATTAGCGAATATTTACTGGATAACGTAGATGTAAGAATACGTTTGGAGTTAAATAGTGATAAATGGGTTATTGGCAGTGATACAGCAACTGCTAATTATAAATATAATATAAATATGGCCCGCTTATGGATCGATAGATTAACCCCATTCCCTTCTGGGCTACTAGCTATTAACAGAGCACTCGCCCAAAATAATGGAGCAGTAACGTATATATTTGATAAAACCCTACTTAAAACCTATATTCTAAGTCAGGGCCAAAAATCGTTAACTATGGACCAGCCCTGGGGTGGAGTGATCCCTGAGAAATTATACATGGCCATTATTGATATGGAAGCCATTTCTGGAGATTATACCTTAAACCCATTATATTTTAACAATTCCGCCTTGAGCAACGTATATATCTCGGTGAACGGCACGAGTTTATTTAATATCGCGTGTGATTTCCCCCATAAATGTTCGAAATTATATTATACGGTCCTGAATGCCGTAGGATTTAATGTTAGATAATATTTTGTCCTACGAATCGTTCGTTAAAGGACAAACTCTGCTGGTCTTTAATTTATTACCAGAAGAAATAAAGGGTACAGTTTCCTTGGAAGCGACAGGGAATTTAAGAATTACATTGGAATTTAATACAGCCATAGTGGGAAATAAAGTTATACTGCTGTTTGGTCCTACTACTGGGGTTATGAAAATTAATGCTGATCGACGTATTATTTGTGAAACGAGAGCCTAAGAAACATGAATTGTTTTGAAATAAACAATGGGTTGAAAAATATATATTTAGGGGAAGAAGCCATATATATCGGATGTTATTTAGCGAACGATGTACGGAGAATCTTTAAGATATTGAATAAAGAGCCAGTGGTATTTATTTTAAATACTTTAGATGAGAAATCCCCTGCAACGATGATGGGTCATTGGATGACTGTGTATGTACACAATAAACCTTCAGGAGCCATTATCGCTCTGATGGACAGTTTTGGGCTGAAGACGGAATTCCATTCACGTTATTTACAGGAATTCCTCTCTTATTTTGAAGATTATAGAGTATACATGTTCACAAAACGCATTCAGAGCATGGACTCCTATTATTGTGGAGCCTATGCCATGTTTTTCTTCTATCAATTATGCAACCTTAACTTGAGAGCTGCACTACATAAATTTTAAACTTTATTTGAATATGGGGAATATAATATGAACGATAGGAAGATAATTCAATTTGCATATTCTAATTTTGCAATGCCTAACTGCAAAAAGACATTTTGCATAGATGGACAGGATAAATGTCTATCGCTGTGTGATGAATCCTCATATTACTGAGCTGTAAGTATATTTCTAGATGTTTGCTATATATCGTCTTTCATATTATTGTTGATTTATTATTATTATTATTATTATTATTATGTGTTGCTTATATGGTTTTTATTCTTTGTTCCAGATATGATGTGGCAGAGGAACTGGTCTCACAAAAAATTACCAGGATCTGGGATTGCTATGATCAACGTCTTAAATATCATGCTTGTTCCCCATTACAATTTTACTGTTAAGACTAGAATGTAAACTTTATTACCAATAAAATAATAGAAACCTATACAATGTATATTCTTAAACCTCTGATTAGGTTAGGTAGGGGATGGATAGTCTAGTCATTTTTTAATAATAACATCAAATACACATGCCAGTAGGACGCCAAAGGGCGCATTGGTTATCTGGTGACGTCATACATAGTTGACCAGTCAGGTGCTGTAATACCTTGACACCTATATGCTAATGGCCATCAATACCTTATCCCTATACCTGAGGTCGCTTTTCACTATGTCACTAAACAACAACAACAACAACTGGTCTGTAGAATGTATTTGTTTGTTATATATAATAAGTTAGGTTAGGTTAGGATGGTTTGATAGGGTTTATGAATATCAGAAAATATGAGCAATGAGCAAAAATACGAGCCATTGTAGCTGAATATCGTCTCTGGTGAAGCACAAAGTACAGTTGAGGTATAAAGTTCACACTTATGTGTGAACCTCCTGGAATCCGCATTTAGCGCGTTGGCCCCGTAGTAGGGATGATGACGTTAGAAAAAGAAGGTAACTGCAGAAGGACTTATTTAAAAAACATAAGAGGCTTTGCTTTTACTGAATGAGTATTTTTGATCCGTTATATGCTACAGTAAGGTGTGGTAGATATGTTTTCAGTAAATGTGAGATGCGCATATATATATTTATGCGTTTATGCAGTAATATTGGATTACTACTGAAATTGCATTGAAGTCACCATGCCTGGCAGGGGACTGTTAGTTTATACAGTAATATTGGATTAGTACTGAAATCGCATTGAAGTCTCCACGCCTGGCAGGGGACTGTTTTCAAACAAATGGATGATAGTGGGTTTTCAATTTTATTTGCCCTATGCTCAATAAACGATCCTTGAAGAAAGATGGACAAAGCTTAAATTACATTCTCTAGATAGACGAAGAAGAAATAGGGGTGGCATGATAGAGGTGTTAAAGAATGGACATGATAAAGGGGGATATTAATAGGCTATAAACACGAGATAGAACACGAAACAATGGGTATAAATTGGAATAGGTTTTAGATTTAGGAAAAAGACCTGGGTAAATACTCCTTTGGTGACAGAGCTGAACTCATTTATTGTGTTAATATGAAATCTTAGCTTTGAAATGATCCTAGAAAAATGGGAAACAGTATGGAAATACATTATTGAGAAAAACGAGCTTATAATGGATGACATCATTGTACATTAGGCTTGACAGAAGGCGGCCTTTTAATCCCCCTTTACTATAAATATTGAAAATGGGCATAAATACACTATAACAGAAAACGGACTTATTCAGGGAAGATGAAGACTGGCTAGCTGATGACGTCATTGACCATTAGCGATGCCTGTGCACGGGTTACTGGGGCAACGAAAAATGCACGACTCATAGACCGTGCGTCAATGGGTCACTGGGGCAACGAAAAATGCACGACTCATAGACTGTGTGCCGGAAGGAGCAAAACGCACGGTCTATGAGTCGTTTCCCACTACTCCTAGTGAGATCTCCTAGTGAGGTATAAGCACTCTACCGAGTTGTGGGTTGGGTTGCCCGTAAAGGAGGAACAACATGACAACACCAACAACCCACACAACTATAATATTATGTACCAGCCTCATATTCGGTACTGTGTCAAAGGCATTCCGACAATCCAAGAAAATGCAGTCCACCCAGCCCTCTCTTTCTTGCTTAATCTTTGTCACCTGGTCGTAGAATTCTATTCAGCCAGTCAGGCAAGATTTACCTTCCCTGAACCCAAGTTGGCGATTTGTCACGAAGTCCCTTCTCTCCAGATGTGACACCAGGTTTTTTCTCACGATCTTCTCCATCACCTTGCATGGTATACAAGTCAAGGTAGTAGTGTGGTGGGGTGTGTGTGGTAGTGTAGTGGAGTGTGTGGTAGTATGGTGGGGTGTGTGGTAATGTGGTGGGGTGTGTGGTAGTATGGTGGGGTGTGTGATAGTGTTGTGGGGTTGTGTGGTAGTGTGGTGGAGTGTGTGGTAGTGTGGTGGGATGTGTGGTAATATGGTGGGGTGTGTGGTAGTGTTGTGGGGTGTGTGGTAGTGTTGTGGGGTTGTGTGGTAGTGTGGTGAGGTGTGTGGTAATGTGGTGGGGTGTATGGTAGTGTGTGGTAGTGTGGTTGGTTGTGTGGTAGTGTTGTGGGGTTGTGTGGTAGTGTGGTTGGGTGTGTGGTTGGGTGTGTGGTAGTGTGATGGGGTTGTGTGGTAGTGTGATGGGGTGTTTGGTAGTGTTGTGGGGTTGTGTGGTAGTGTGGTGGGGTGTGTGGTAGTGTGGTGGGGTTGTGTGGTAGTGTGGTGGGGTTGTGTGGTAGTGTGGTGGGGGTGTGGTACTGTGGGGGGGTGTGGTAGTGTGGTGGAGTTGTGTTGTAGTGTGGTGGGGTGTGTAGTGGGGTTGTGTGGTAGAGTGGTGGGGTTGTGTGTAGTGTGGTGGGGTTGTGTGGTAGTGTGGTGGGGTGTGTGGTTGTGTGGTAGTGTGGTGGGGTTGTGCGTAGTGTGGAGGGGTTGAGTGGTAGTGTGGTGGGGTTGTGTCGTAGTGTGGTGGGGTTGTGTGTAGTGTGGTGGGGTTGTGTCGTAGTGTGGTGGGGTTGTGTGCAGTGTGGTGGGGGTTGTGTGGTAATGTGGTGGGATGTGTGGTAGTGTGGTGGGGTTGTGTGGTAGTGTGGTGGGGGTGTGGTAGTGTGGTGGGGGGTGTGTTAGTGTGGTGGAGTTGTGTTGTAGTGTGGTGGGGTGTGTAGTGGGGTTGTGTGGTAGAGTGGTGGGGTTGTGTGTAGTGTGGTGGGGTTGTGTGGTAGTGTGGTGGGGTGTGTGGTAGTGTGGTGTGGTAGTGTGGTGGGTTGTGCATAGTGTGGTGGGGTTGAGTGGTAGTGTGGTGGGGTGTGTGGTAGTGTGGTGGGGTTGTGTCGTAGTGTGGTGGGGTTGTGTGTAGTGTGGTGGGGTTGTGTCGTAGTGTGGTGGGGTGTGTGGTAGTGTGGGGCGGTTGTGTGGTTGTGTGGAGGGGGGTGTGGTAGTGTGGTGGGGGAGTGGTAGTGTGGTGGAGTTGTGTTGTATTGTTGTGGGGTGTGTAGTGGGGTTGTGTGGTAGAGTGGTGGGGTTGTGTGTAGTGTGGTGGGGTTGTGTGGTAGTGTGGTGGGGTGTGTGGTAGTGTGGTGGGGTGTGTGTAGTGTGGTGGGGTTGAGTTTTAGTGTGGTGGGGTGTGTGGTAGTGTGGTGGGGTTGTGTCGTAGTGTGGTGGGGTTGTGTGTAGTGTGGTGGGGTTGTGTGGTAGTGTGGTGGGGTGTGTGGTAGTGTTGCGTGGTTGTGTGGTAGTATGGTGGGGTTGTGTGTAGTGTGGTGGGGTTGTGTGGTAGTGTGGTGGGGTGTGTGGTAGTGTGGTGGGGTTGTGTCGTAGTGTGTGGGATATTTGGGGCTTGAATCTGATTAATTAAATATTAATGTAGTAAATTAAATTACGAAGGACCACCCACTTTTATAGTAAAGAGGGAATCTGAGAATTTCTGATCATTAAATAATTCCTAGATGAAACCAGTAACTATGGATAAAAATACTAGAATTTATGATCATAGAAATAATTAATGGGCTGTATTATTAAATGAATCAAACCCTCAAGCACCTACATTGGGGGGTTATTACTGGAGGTAAGTACGTCCAGGAATTAGTGTGGTTCGTTCACTAATTCAATTAATAATAATCTAATCCTATAAAATTATATTGAAACTGCTATCATTACCATAGATGGAAACATAGATTATGAGTATAGCAATGAGAGTTACAGTAAACCACATATTAATCCTGAGGGATTCTGCACATAAGAAATTGCAATAGAATCATGAAAAAATATAGTCTTAGCTTAATGATGATTCCTTTAGACAAGCCATGGAAGTTCCTCTTATTCTCTGGACTCGGTCGGCTGACGAAAGGGACGGATTAATATTGGAGAAGGCGGCATGGAGAGTTCCTCTCTCGTGCTGCAAGACAAATATGTACAGTAGTAACTAATTTAACTACTAAATCTATATTCAAGAAATTGAGAGTTACAGGTGACAGAATTTAATCACCTGTTATTAGATGTTATCGTGCGTCATAACGGACAATCACCCAGCTACCATTAGACTTTTACCTGATGCATCACATAAAGGAATATACTTAGCTGTGGGCACTGTATAAGTATTAAGATTGCCGTGCTTCGCGTCCCAGGCTCCGGTTTGACCTATCCTAGATAGTGACGCGCTTCGCTGGCCGGTCACGTGTCGTCAAGAACCAGGTTAAAAGGTTCCTTATTTGACACCAGCACTAGCTGAAGATATTATCTGCAAGGTTATTCACGCCTCACAGTGGCGACTTTCATCTGAGGATGGATAACGTCTGCCCTAGTGGCTGGACAATGGCATCTCCTTGTGAGTACGGAATACGCAGGTCTGCCTCTGAGCGGCTCTCCGCGTGTACTGAGTTGGCCTTCCTCTACCCACGCCGCATCCGCGTTCATAAAACAAATTATTGTCACGAACATTAATATTTCTCGCATTTACGCTTGAAACGTTGAAGACTGGACGGGTTTATTATTTAGAGGAGGAAATTATTATTATTTACCAATTTAAGAATAGTAAATATATAAGGGAGAGGAATTAATGTCTCCCCATGGCATTCACTGGTGACGTTAACGTTATTACGAGATAGACGCTATGACTCCAACGCTCTATTCGGCTTTTAGTTGGAAGTCAATTAATCTGCAATTAGTTATCATACAGAATGCCTTAGGTATAGAGAATCGTGTTTAATTCTCACATACATTGGATATAATGTGTTTACTGTAAGGAAATCTGACGCAATACTGGCGTCAGGTGACGTGAGAATCCTAGCCTACTGCACAGATGAAATTATTAGTACATGAGAATTCTACGTGTTGTTAATTTTACTTACTACAATAATTAGTATTGTTAGTAATAAGTAATGAGAATACAACAGTGTTGTATTCGGTGTTGGAAATTTCCAACATAACTCCGGGGGGAGGATTCTAGGGTCGTAGTGTACTGTGTTGTACTGACCTATCCCGAAGTGATATTAAGATTAGTACATTAGTATGTTAATATGTTAGTATGTTAGTACACACATAACGAACGTCCCGGATTGATCAAGGACTTACAAGAACTTGAGTCTTGCTATTTACATGTCAAATGAAACATGTTGCTTGTAGCCTACACAATATTTGTAGAATCTAACTCACCCAATTTAAACTAACAGAATCTACAGTGATACGATATCCTGGGTCATAGTGACATTTAATGTTTTGTTACGTGATATCACATCGTAGCATCAATATAGTTATCTCAGTGGGAAGTGAAGGAAATTACTCTTCTTCAGAGTTGTAATAGGCTTGCAAATTCCGCCTACATTGTTGAGCTGCAGCTCTAGTGGGGCGGTTGCTTGGAGGAACAAATTCATCGTCCTCTGAAATTACTGGGGTAACTGGATCTGGCTGATATTCTTGTTCAGTCAGTTCAAGGGGAACCAGCTTCTCTAAAGTTTTTAGAGTAGTGTTGCCTCTGCATAGGACTTTAACCACTCTTAGGACACCTTGTCGATCTGGATGAATGGTGATAATTTTACCAATAGGCCATTCTGACCTCGGTCCATCGCTGTCGACTAGCACTAGGTCTCCTGGCTTTAATTGCACCTTATTGTAAGGACTCGAAGCTCCGTAGTGGTACTCTCGTAGAGCTGTGAGGTACTCTCGAGTCCACACCTCATTCCACCTGTTAATAACTCTAGAAAGATGCTGGTAGCTTTCCACCAAGTCTCCTCTGGTCACATGGGACGGGTCTACAGGGTCCTCTTCGGCTAACGGGATGAGAGGGCTCAGTAGACCTCCAAGGATCAAGTGAGAGGGGCTCAGTGGTTCTCTCTGGGTGTAATCATCAGACAGGTAGGTGATTGGGCGGTTATTGACTCGCGCCTCGATTTCCACAACTATAGTTTGGAGTTCTGAGTAACTGACCCTTTGTCGGTGTAAAGTTTTCCTTAGACACTTCTTGACTGTGCCTACCATTCGCTCATAGAACCCACCTTGCCAAGGGGCTCTCGGTGCTATGAATTTCCAGTGACATTGTCTTCTTTGTAAGACTGACTGTACTTCAGGGTGGTTCCAGACTTCTCGCAAACAACTTTCTCCTGCCACAAAATTAGATCCGTTGTCTGATATCATTAATCTAGGACATGATCGGCGGGCGGCAAATCTGCGGAAAGCTTGAATGAAAGCTTCAGCACTCATGTCTGGGGTGACCTCTAAGTGCACGCCTCTGGTTGTAGCACATGTAAAGAGACAAATGTACGCCTTCACTGGTATATTATTTGGGTTACCAGTGAGGAGTAAGGCTCCTGTATAATCAACTCCAGTGGTTTCGAAAGGACGAAGATGAACCACTCGCTCTTCTGGGAGTGGGGGAGGTCCTGGGTAAGGACAGACTCTAGCGTCGTATCTCTTACAGATTACACAAGATTTAATAATGATCTTAACAGTCTGACGACCTTGAGGATGCCAGTACTTTTGTCTAAGGTCGGTGAGAGTATCTAAAACTCCACCATGTAGTGTTCCATATTGATGGTGATGTAAGACAAGAAGTTTAGTTATGATGTGGTGACGAGGTAAAAGAATGGGATTCTTAGTGTCTAAGTCAATCTTTGCATGCAGCAAACGTCCTCCACATCGTAGTATGTTATGAGTGTTGGCATCGTACCAGATGCCCAGAGACTTAGTGAGTTTATCCGGAAGATTCTCAAATTCGCTTCCGTAAGTCTCTTTCTGTGCACGCTTGATCCAATAGTGGACAGGATTGGGAAATTTATGTCGAATTCCTATTTTGGCGAGGAAATCAAACACGTGCGCAGTAACTCGTAACAATTTGCTTAAGTTGGAATAATGACGAGGATCAATGGCTAATGTTCGCTGAGGCTCTGGTTCCGTCATGGGAGTGGTGATATTGGTCACTATGACTTGTGGCTTTTGTTTGGGCCACTGACCACCAACAAGCCATGAAGGTCCATTGAACCACAGCGAAGACTTGACAAGTTGTTTTAATGTCAATCCTCTTGATAAATAATCTGCAGGATTGTCCTTAGTAGGGACATGTCTAAACTTATATCCTGTGGATAAATCATGAATCTCCCTGACGCGATTACTGACGTAAGGAGTTTTGTTGTTATTGTTTCTTATCCATTGTAATACTGCCTCGTTGTCTGACCACACTACAATCTCACCAAAGTGGATATTATTGAGTGTCTTTGCCAGGCAATGGGCTAATCTTACTCCCACTAGCAATGCAGTCAACTCCATCTGAGGTAAGGATCTCTTCTTGATGGGAGCAACTCTTGCTTTAGATGTAAGTAAAATTGATTGAGCACTGTTAACTAAATAGGCTACTGCGCCATATGCTTTGCCAGAGGCATCGCAAAAAACGTGCAAATTGGTGGGTAAGTTTGGTCCTGAAGCATTACGAGGAAATTTCAAAACGCCTAACTGATTAAAATCCGTTGAGAGTATTTGCCATTTGGCTTGTAACTCACTTGATAACGGATCATCCCATCCCATATGTTTCTGCCAGCACTCCTGCATTAGGAGTTTGCCCCTTATTAATATAGGACTAAGTAGGCCTAAAGGGTCAAATGGTTGACTGACAAATGAGAGCAGTGTTCTCATGGTAAGAGTTGAATTATCAGTTTGCACTGACTTGACATTCATCTCGTCAGTGCTGGTGTTCCATTCCACGCCTAGAACCTTTAATTTACTGGGTACCTGATAATCGGGAAATTCTTTCTCGATTAACTGGTTAAGCAGTTTATTATTTGAGGCCCATGACTGTAGAGGCATATTGGCTCCTAACAGTTCTTGGTTAGCCTCATGGTAGATTTCTACCAGATCAGCTTGATCATTAGTTGTCCCCTGGAAGTTGTCGACATACAAGTTGTCGCTAATGGTTGCCTTATAAGGGCTGTCTGATTTCCTCAGATGCGTGTCTAATGTTGCTTGCAAAAGAAACAGTGAGGACGTAGCACCAAATAATACGGAGGCAAACCGATAGGTGATTACTTCACTATTAGGATCCAGTGGATCCTTGAACCAGAGGAATTTTGTGTAGTCATGATCTTCCTCCTGCAATCCTACTCGGAGAAAGGCTTTGCTGATGTCAGCTGTATAGGCAAAAATGCCTGTGCGAAATCGTAACAACAAGTCATGTAGCCTTTGTGTTAGGCTAGGTCCCGTTTGGAGACATTCATTTAAAGACACACTGCTCGGCTTTACTTTATCACTGCAGTTAAAGACAATACGAATAGGTGTTGTCAATGAGTCTTTCACCACAGCATGGTTAGGTAAATAATGACCTGTTTTTCGGTCATCGTGTTCAACAACTTCAATGAACTTATTGTTAAGTTGTTGTTGGATAAGTTGGTGATACATGGTTAGTTTGTCTGGCTGCTTCTGCAGTCGTGTTAATTGAGACTGCAATTGTGAGGCTGCCATAAAATAATTTACTGGAAGTTGTGGATGATCTAACTTCCATGGGAGTCTTACCCAGTATTGTTTATTTGAGTAGACAACTGTATCCAGATATTGCTGGTAAGTCCACGTATCATCAGGACTTGGTTGCTCAGGGATGATGCCTAACGTATCTAAATCCCACAAACGATGTATTGGTGGGTCAGACTCAATGTCCTCGGCTATTTCCCTGAAGCGTAGGGGTGACTGCTCTAAGCCTAGTCACGCCACAATTACATTATTGGATTGTTGGTTTGTGGACGCTGGACCTTGTCTGAAAAGCACGGGTCCTGTGAGCAATTTGCCACCTGCGGACGACAACAAATTCATACCATGTTGCCTAGTGCATCCAGTGATAAACTTGTAATAATGATCCGCGCCTATTAATATTCCAATATCTGTGAGGCAATCGGAATTTATTTTATGATCCGCTAGCCTCATGCGGTTTCGCTTAAGGTGTCTCGCAGTGCGAGCTAATCCTGTGACCTGCAGGTCCGTAGGAATTTTATCCACTACCACCGCATGGATTGGGCTAGTAGAGGATCCTAATCTAACTAGTAATTTAACTACCTTGTAGTCACGAGGTCCACTATTTGACAGGAAACCAGAAATGTTTAACTTCACACTTTTGGCAGGTTTTAAATTTAACTCATCTACCAACTGTTGTGTAATGAAGGTTTTCTGTGAACCTTGGTCAAAAAGACCCCTAGTGTTAATTCTAGATCTTCGATTTATTAATTTAAGTTGAGCTGTAGGCAAAGTAGTATTATTGCCTGACTCAGTAGCAAGTACATTCACTTCGTGATGTACTTTACAATATTGCACTGCAGTAGAATTAGTAAAATTCTCTCCAGTGGTCATGGTTGGTGTAGAAGATTTTCTACACAAGGCGTAGTGGTGTACACCTTGGTTACAACGGTTGCAGGTACGTAGTGCTACTGCACATTTCTTGGGATCATGAGAGCCCATACATTTGGTGCATTTGTGCAATTCCTGTAACCTTTTAACTCTAGCATTATACGTAGGATAAGCAGAGCATTGGTAAGTGGTGTGTTCCTGATTGCAGAACAGACACTTTCTCTGATTAATAGACTTAGTCTCTTTAGTAGACGAGTCATTGGTTATCTCTGAAGAAGATACTGAATAGGTACCTACATTTCCACTTCTTTTCCTAGTGGATGGAGTAGATATGGATTTATATTTATTAGACTTACTTGGAGTCTGTTTGGGTTTGACTGAAATATCAGCACTAATTGGTTTAGACTCAGGTTTAATTTTGTCATGAGTCTTTAACCTATTAACTGTGATCCTCAACCCCTCGAAAATTTGATCGAGAGTAAGAAACTCAGTATTATAATGTGAGCAGAGCTCTGTCAAGACATTTCGAGGTAATTTCCTCTGTAACAATAGCTTGATAGACCATTCAGAACCAGGTATATCGACCTTGGTACCTAAGGCCTTTACTAGAGACTCTACTTCTAGTCTGAAGCTTTGAAGTGACTCTGGTCTACTGTTTGGTGCATTCAGATCTAGTAGTTGATAATAGAGGGTAGCTATACTTAACTCTTTGTTGCAATAGTTCAACTTCAGGAGTTTTATAGCTTCCTCATAATTACTCTCATTAAGAGTAAGGTTATGGATGACCTTTTTAGCCTCTCCTGTGAGAAGACTAAGTAGGTATGAAAATTTAGAAACCTTGTCTAGAGACTGTTTCTTATGGATGTGAACTTCAAAGGAAGTCCAAAAATTGTCCCAATTTTCTGTATCTAATCCTGAAAATGTAGGCAAGTCTAGAGTAGGTAAACGAACCTCTGGTAATTGATTATTGAAGTGAGACCCAGTGTTACTGGTATTGGATCCAGATTGTTTGGCTAATTTAGATAATTTAGATAGCCTGATAATTTTATCGTGAGTCTCGTCTTCATATTGGGAGATGTCTACAGTTTGACTTTCTTCTTCGGGATCAGTTTCTACAGTATTTAGCAGATCAAGGTAAGATTGACCTGCAGATCTGACTTGATCAAATTTCAGATCAGCCAATCTAACTGATGCCTCTAAATGATAAGAGTCAATGGGATTATCTTTAGTTAAGCCCTCAGCCTTATTAATTAATCTGGTCAAGTGACCTTTAAGGCCAATGTAGGTTCTCCTCAATTGCTCAGGAGTAGCCATGTTGGGCTTAGGTTCAAACTTCACAGTGTTAGTATATGTATTACTAATGAAGCTTGGGTACTTGTTCATTAGTGAACAGGTAACATTGATTGTAGCCTAATTTAAGGTGACTACTTTATATTTTACCTCACTTGAGGTTGAATGAACCTACCTACCTAACAACAAATAGCTAGATATTTTGTGCACTGTCTGAACTTCACCATTAGTTCTCGTCCGGTTAGCTCATCTATATCACCATCAGAGTTAATGGAGATAATCCATCAATACACAAAACAGATGCACAAAATAATGCATACAAGAGAAATATTATGGAGACACTCCAATCAGAGTTATCTCAAAAATTAATCCCACCCTTTATAGGGTCAGCACAAATAATATAATACATACAACACTGACTAGTTTAAAGCTAGTCGTAATAATTCCTAACTAAGAACTATAAAATTATTTAGTCTGGGCTTGTACCAAATTCAGCACAATCTCAGCCTAAATTCTACCTAATAACATGGGTAAAGATTATTGTGGTGCAGTAAGGTGAATATAGTTGTGCTGTATTTTTGGGTTTTTTGTTTTATAAGAGTGCTCTTGCACACACAGGTGAACAATTATATACAGTTAAGTTTGGCTTGCTAGCCACAGCCTTTTGTGATGGTTGATGGTGTTAATAAACTTGTCAACCACATGCAACCTAGATTCCCCTGACAAGTGTACACCATCTCTGGTCAGGTTCTGTCTGTAAGGTCTGGCTGTAAATTGGATATATGTGGCATCCAATCTCACTCGTTTTTTCAGCCTGAAATTTATGTACTTCGCAGCTCTCAGGTAGTATTCTGGGGTTACTCCCCAACGATTATCTTGTCTTGGTTGGCGAGGTTCCACTAATGTGAATACTACAGATTCACTGATGAGCTTGAAAGAAGAAATTATGGCTTTGAGGTGTTTGATCACCTCGGCTGGATGACGAGTGGGGTGGATGTCATTACCACCTAAGTATATAATGGTTAGATGGTGAGGCCACTCTAACGTAGGTGTTAGGGTGGTGTTATTGTAAAGTTATGAGCTGTTGCTCCTGGTGACCTAAAGATTCTCACCTCGGTGTGAGGTATAGGTCTAAGTGTTGTGGGTAATTGGCTATGACCCACTAAAGCTACTTTATACATGAGGTGAAAGTAGCAATATATTAGTGTGATCTAGGCTAACTGATGTGTTACACTGTTAGTTGACACAATTAATTAAATAGTTAGTCTAGCTTCTATCACACAAGGATTAGTTATTAATGCTTAATATTTTAATTATAAATTTAATGCCTATCCGGTTCGAAGGACCATAATGGGGGATATTTGGGGCTTGAATCTGATTATTTAAATATTAATGTAGCAAATTAAATTACGAAGGACCACCCACTTTTATAGTAAAGAGGGAATCTGAGAATTTCTGATCATTAAATAATTCCTAGATGAAACCAGTAACTATGGATAAAAATACTAGAATTTATGATCATAGAAATAATTAATGGGCTGTATTATTAAATGAATCAAACCCTCAAGCACCTACATTGGGGGGGTTATTACTGGAGGTAAGTACGTCCAGGAATTAGTGTGGTTCGTTCACTAATTCAATTAATAATAATCTAATCCTATAAAATTATATTGAAACTGCTATCATTACCATAGATGGAAACATAGATTATGAGTATAGCAATGAGAGTTACAGTAAACCACATATTAATCCTGAGGGATTCTGCACATAAGAAATTGCAATAGAATCATGAAAAAATATAGTCTTAGCTTAATGATGATTCCTTTAGACAAGCCATGGAAGTTCCTCTTATTCTCTGGACTCGGTCGGCTGACGAAAGGGACGGATTAATATGGGAGAAGGCGGCATGGAGAGTTCCTCTCTCGTGCTGCAAGACAAATATGTACAGTAGTAACTAATTTAACTACTAAATCTATATTCAAGAAATTGAGAGTTACAGGTGACAGAATTTAATCACCTGTTATTAGATGTTATCTTGCGTCATAACGGACAATCACCCAGCTACCATTAGACTTTTACTTGATGCATCACATAAAGGAATATACTTAGCTGTGGGCACTGTATAAGTATTAAGATTGCTGTGCTTTGCGTCCCAGGCTCCGGTTTGACCTATCCTGGATAGTGACGCGCTTCGCTGGCCGGTCACGTGTCATCAAGAACCAGGTTAAAAGGTTCCTTATTTGACACAAGCACTAGCTGAAGATATTATCTGCAAGGTTATTCACGCCTCACAGTGGCGACTTTCATCTGAGGATGGATAACGTCTGCCCTAGTGGCTGGACAATGGCGTCTCCTTGTGAGTACAGAATACGCAGGTCTGCCTCTGAGCGGCTCTCCGCGTGTACTGAGTTGGCCTTTCCTCTACCCACGCCGCATCCGCGTTCATAAAACAAATTATTGTCACGAACATTAATATTTCTCGCATTTACGCTTGAAACGTTGAAGACTGGACGGGTTTATTATTTAGAGGAGGAAATTATTATTATTTACCAATTTAAGAATAGTAAATATATAAGGGAGAGGAATTAATGTCTCCCCATGGCATTCACTGGTGACGTTAACGTTATTATGAGATAGACGCTATGACTCCAATGCTCTATTCGGCTTTTAGTTGGAAGTCAATTCATCTGCAATTAGTTATCATACAGAATGCCTTAGGTATAGAGAATCGTGTTTAATTCTCACATACATTGGATATAATGTGTTTACTGTAAGGAAATCTGACGCAATACTGGCGTCAGGTGACGTGAGAATCCTAGCCTACTGCACAGATGAAATTATTAGTACATGAGAATTCTACGTGTTGTTAATTTTACTTACTACAATAATTAGTATTGTTAGTAATAAGTAATGAGAATACAACAGTGTTGTATTCGGTGTTGGAAATATCCAACATAGTGTGGTGGGGTTGTGTGTAGTGTGGTGGGGTTGTGTGGTAGTGTGGTGGGGTGTGTGGTAGTGTGGTGGGGTGTGTGGTAGTGTGGAGGGGTGTGTGTTAGCGTGGTGGGTTGTTTGGTAGTGTGGTGGAGTGTGTGGTAGTGTGGTGGGGTGTGTGGTAGTGTGGTAGGTTGTGAGGTAGTGTTTCGGACATGACAATAGCACCACTGTCGCTCACGTCACAAATAATAAATTATCAAATAAGAATTGGTGAGATGTAGGATATTTTAATAGTGATATCTTGTTAACAATTTTAACATGATCTTCCTCTCATAAATTTAGGGTGGAAAATAGTTTTGCATAATATGTAGAGTCGGTACACGTCACTAGTATATACAAATATTCATCTTTAACAGCTTATTTCAATATCTTACATAAAGTACTGGAATAGTGATGGTTTATGTATAATACCAATTGTGGTATCTTGTGACAGGTGGGACAACCCTTCACTGGGCAGCCGTTCGCGTCAACAATTTGAAGGTCCTCCTCGACGCTGGAGCAGACGTCAGCGCTACAGATAATAACGGTAAGAGTTACACTTATGGATCCCAAAATTATATAACACTCATGTCTCACAACACGTCACACTTATCATGTGACAAAATGCAATATTTATATATTGTAATTTTATGGTATTAATAAAATATATTAATTTTTTATATTAATAAAATTTTATTTTAAAATTCACTGATTTTATGAAAATTAAGAGTAATTTCCTGCTGTGAATAATTTGGCCGTACTAGCATCAAACAGACAATTCTCCCACAGCGTCAACAGTTTCTCAAGCAACTGCTCTATACTAGAGTGAGGGTTACTATTGTGTTTTAGTACTTCACACCACTGAGCTGCTCCCACTGCCGACCACCACACTTAGACTATTGTATTTTTTTATAAGAGACAGAAAGAGAGAGACAGAGACACAGAGAAACTCAGAAACAGAAACACAGCTGGAGACAGAGAAAGGCAGAGAGAAAGGTAGAGGAAGAGAATGAAACACACAGTACGTAAAAGGATGGATGGATAGATGAATAACCGCATGAATAAATTTATTTATTTCTGTGTTATAAATAGGTATATATATATAATAGATAGGTAGACAGATGAATGATTGGATAGAGGGATAAGTGGATGGATATATAGATAGATAGGTAAAAAGTAGATGGATGGACAGAAAAATGGATGGATAGAGTGATGAATAGATTGATGGATGTATAGGTTTAGTGATGAAAAGATGGATGGATGTATAGGTAGAAAGATGAATAGACGAATAATTAGATGGATAGGTAGATGGAAATATAAGTGGGTGGATAGATGGGTAGAAAGATGAGTTGGTGCATGGATAGATAGATAGATAGATGAATAGATAGAAGGATAGAAAAATAGGTGGATAGAAAAACAGATTGATTGATAGAAAACTTGATGGATATATTGCTTGAAGGATAGATGGCTGCACACATGGATGGAAAGAATGATAGGTGGATGAATAGATGATATATATATTTGGATAGATTGACAAAAAGATTGATAGATGATAAGGCAGATGGACAGATACACGAATAGACGTATGGAGAGAATGATAGATGGATAGATAGATATATGGATGGCAAGATAGGTACATGGATGGATTGATGAATATATCTTAAATGAATGGATAGATTGTTGGTTAAATATATGGATAGGTAGACTGAGAGATCGATGATCTATAGATGATAGAAGAACATGAATAGCTTGATGGAAAGATAGATGGAATGCTGGTTAAGTAGATGGAATGAATGATGTATAGATGATATATGGTATAGATATATAGATGGATGGATTGATAGATGAATGAATAGATAATAGAGATAGGTGGATAGATATACAGATGGAGAAATGGGAGACAGACAGACAGACCGAGACCACGTTGGGTGACCACTCTAGTACATACTATAAGAGACAAGATTGTTTGTCTGTTCCAAGGTGGAGGCCACATGGTACTGGCTGGCCTCACCCAAACTGGCAGAGAGAATGGTCTGGTGAACGGGATGAACACTGGACTGGTCGGGGTCGCCAGGAGTACAAAAAGAACAGCTCGCCAGTGACACATTCAGGCTCCCCATGAAGGTTTTTGGCACTGTCCGACAGTTGCACGGCTAAATATTTTCAAAACAAACATAAACAATCATATTAGTAATATGCTCCATTATTCACTGATTTCGGGAATATTAACAAAACTTTTAATTAATTTGCACATGCTTAAAAAGATAATTTTTCCACAGCATGAAAGGCTTCTCAAGCGACCGTTCTTTGTCATAGTAAGTGGTAACTACTCTTGTTTTAGCATTTGACAAGACGGAGCTCCTCTCACTGTTGACACTGTCACGAACTGGGTGGTGAGTGGCGGTGGGGGGGGGTGAACTTTCATATGTTGTCTAGGGGAATGGATGATTTTACTTGAGCCTGGGGGAAATCAAGGAGTAGGGATTCAGCCTAGTACAAATGACAGAATTTATATATATATATACATATATGTATATATATATATATATATATATATATATATATATATATATATATATATATATATATATATATATATATATATATATATATATATATGTCGTACCTAGTAGCCAGAAAACACTTCTCAGCCTACTATGCAAGGCCCGATTTGCCTAATAAGCCAAATTTTCCTGAATTAATATATTTTCTATAATTTTTTTCTTATGAAATGATAAAGCTACCCATTTCATTATGTATGAGGTCAATTTTTATTTATTGGAGTTAAAACTAACATAGATGTATGACCGAACCTAACCAACCCTACCTAACCTAACCTAAACTATCTTTATAGGTTAGGTTAGATTAGGGAGCCGAAAAAGTTAGGTTAGGTTAGGTAGTCGAAAAAACATTATTTCATGAAAACTTGGCTTATTAGGCAAATCGGGCCTTGCATAGTAGGCTGTGATAGTAGATAGTAGAAGTGCGTTCTGGCTACTAGGTACGACATATATATATATATATATATATATATATCGTACCTAGTCTTTCGTATATATATATATCGTACCAATCTTTCGTACATATATATATATATATATATATATATATATATATATATATATATATATATATATATATATATATATATATTTTGGTAGCAGTCTTTCCTGTAGACATATATTATTAAATATGACCGAAAAAGTAAGATTAATAATTCTAACACGAATTTTCTCAATCTTTCGTACATTATGCTTCACTGTTGGAGGTAAATCAAAAATCACTTCTCCAAAATTCATTTTTATTTCTAGTCTGACGCGACACGGGCGCGTTTCGTAAAACTTATTACATTTTCAAAGACTTCACAAATACACAACTGATTAGAACTTGCGTTTCCCTGATTTTATATCTACATTTGAGTGAGGTGGGAAGGGTGATGTGGCATTACATTTGAGTGAGGTGGGAAGGATGATGTGGCATTAACACAAGACAGAACACTAGAGGATATTAATAGGGTATTAAAAGTATCAACACAAGACAGAACAGAAACAATGGGTATTGAATAGAAGTGTTTGTAGAAAGCCTATTGGTCCATATTTCTTGATGTTTCTATATTGGAGCGGAGTCTTGAGGTGGGTAGAATATAGTTGTGCAATAATTGGCTGTTGATTGCTGGTGTTGACTTCTTGATGTGTAGTGCCTCGCAAACGTCAAGCCGCCTGCTATCGCTGTATCTATCGATGATTTCTGTGTTGTTTACTAGGATTTCTCTGGCGATGGTTTGGTTATGGGAAGAGATTATATGTTCCTTAATGGAGCCCTGTTGTTTATGCATCGTTAAACGCCTGGAAAGAGATGTTGTTGTCTTGCCTATATACTGGGTTTTTTGGAGCTTACAGTCCCCAAGTGGGCATTTGAAGGCATAGACGACGTTAGTCTCTTTTAAAGCGTTCTGTTTCGTGTCTGGAGAGTTTCTCATGAGTAGGCTGGCCGTTTTTCTGGTTTTATAGTAAATCGTCAGTTGTATCCTCTGATTTTTGTCTGTAGGGATAACGTTTCTATTAACAATATCTTTCAGGACCCTTTCCTCTGTTTTATGAGCTGTGGAAAAGAAGTTCCTGTAAAATAGTCTAATAGGGGGTATAGGTGTTGTGTTAGTTGTCTCTTCGGAGGTTGCATGGCTTTTCACTTTCCTTCTTATGATGTCTTCGATGAAACCATTGGAGAAGCCGTTATTGACTAGAACCTGCCTTACCCTACAGAGTTCTTCGTCGACTTGCTTCCATTCTGAGCTGTGGCTGAGAGCACGGTCGACGTATGCGTTAACAACACTCCTCTTGTACCTGTCAGGGCAGTCGCTGTTGGCATTTAGGCACATTCCTATGTTTGTTTCCTTTGTGTAGACTGCAGTGTGGAAACCTCCGCCCTTTTCCATGACTGTTACATCTAGAAAAGGCAGCTTCCCATCCTTTTCCGTCTCGTAAGTGAAACGCAGCACGGAACTCTGCTCAAATGCCTCCTTCAGCTCCTGCAGATGTCTGACATCAGGTACCTGTGTAAAAATGTCGTCAACATACCTGCAGTATATGGCCGGTTTCAAGTTCATGTCGACTAAGACTTTTTGCTCGATGGTACCCATGTAGAAGTTTGCAAACAGGACACCTAGGGGAGAACCCATGGCGACCCCATCTACTTGCTTATACATGTGCCCCTCCGGGCTCAAGAAGGGTGCCTCTTTAGTACAAGCTTGGAGTAGTTTCCTCAGAATACTTTCTGGCATGTCAAGAGGAGTACAGGCTGGATCACGATACACTCTGTCGGTTCCGATTGTCTCGTACCTGTGGACGAGACAATCGGAATGATAGCCGACAGAGTGTTTCGTGATCCAGCCTGTACTCCTCTTGACATGCCAGAAAGTATTCTGAGGAAACTACTCCAAGCTTGTACTAAAGAGGCACCCTTCTTGAGCCCGGAGGGGCACATGTATAAGCAAGTAGATGGGGTCGCCATGGGTTCTCCCCTAGGTGTCCTGTTTGCAAACTTCTACATGGGTACCATCGAGCAAAAAGTCTTAGTCGACATGAACTTGAAACCGGCCATATACTGCAGGTATGTTGACGACATTTTTACACAGGTACCTGATGTCAGACATCTGCAGGAGCTGAAGGAGGCATTTGAGCAGAGTTCCGTGCTGCGTTTCACTTACGAGACGGAAAAGGATGGGAAGCTGCCTTTTCTAGATGTAACAGTCATGGAAAAGGGCGGAGGTTTCCACACTGCAGTCTACACAAAGGAAACAAACATAGGAATGTGCCTAAATGCCAACAGCGACTGCCCTGACAGGTACAAGAGGAGTGTTGTTAACGCATACGTCGACCGTGCTCTCAGCCACAGCTCAGAATGGAAGCAAGTCGACGAAGAACTCTGTAGGGTAAGGCAGGTTCTAGTCAATAACGGCTTCTCCAATGGTTTCATCGAAGACATCATAAGAAGGAAAGTGAAAAGCCATGCAACCTCCGAAGAGACAACTAACACAACACCTATACCCCCTATTAGACTATTTTACAGGAACTTCTTTTCCACAGCTCATAAAACAGAGGAAAGGGTCCTGAAAGATATTGTTAATAGAAACGTTATCCCTACAGACAAAAATCAGAGGATACAACTGACGATTTACTATAAAACCAGAAAAACGGCCAGCCTACTCATGAGAAACTCTCCAGACACGAAACAGAACGCTTTAAAAGAGACTAACGTCGTCTATGCCTTCAAATGCCCACTTGGGGACTGTAAGCTCCAAAAAACCCAGTATATAGGCAAGACAACAACATCTCTTTCCAGGCGTTTAACGATGCATAAACAACAGGGCTCCATTAAGGAACATATAATCTCTTCCCATAACCAAACCATCGCCAGAGAAATCCTAGTAAACAACACAGAAATCATCGATAGATACAGCGATAGCAGGCGGCTTGACGTTTGCGAGGCACTACACATCAAGAAGTCAACACCAGCAATCAACAGCCAATTATTGCACAACTATATTCTACCCACCTCAAGACTCCGCTCCAATATAGAAACATCAAGAAATATGGACCAATAGGCTTTCTACAAACACTTCTATTCAATACCCATTGTTTCTGTTCTGTCTTGTGTTGATACTTTTAATACCCTATTAATATCCTCTAGTGTTCTGTCTTGTGTTAATGCCACATCATCCTTCCCACCTCACTCAAATGTAATGCCACATCACCCTTCCCACCTCACTCAAATGTAGATATAAAATCAGGGAAACGCAAGTTCTAATCAGTTGTGTATTTGTGAAGTCTTTGAAAATGTAATAAGTTTTACGAAACGCGCCCGTGTCGCGTCAGACTAGAAATAAAAATGAATTTTGGAGAAGTGATTTTTGATTTACCTCCAACAGTGAAGCATAATGTACGAAAGATTGAGAAAATTCGTGTTAGAATTATTAATCTTACTTTTTCGGTCATATTTAATAATATATATATATATATATATATATATATATATATATATATATATATATATATATATATATATATATATATATATATATATATATATATATTGTGGGACATTTGGGGCTTGACTCTATTTATTTAAATATTAATGTAATGAAATTCTATTACGAAGTACCACCCGCTTTTATAGTAAAGAGGGAAACTAGTAAAATATGATCATTAGAAATTTCTAGATGAACCAGTAACTATGGATAAAATACTAGAGAATATGATCACTTATATAAATTAATGGGCTGTATAATTAAACTGAATCAAAGCCTCAAACACCTACATTGGGGGGTTATTACTGGAACGTCATATATGTCCAGGAACTAGTGTGGTTCGTGCACCAGTTCATTATGCAATAATCTAATCCTATGACCAATTATAGAATCATTATATTTATCACCAATAAGAACATAGATTATAACATGAGAAATTAATAATTATAATAAACACATGTCAATCCAAAGAAACAGTGCTCTGCATGAATAATACTACAGATAATGGAATTTAAGGAATACGGAAAGGGTCTTAGCTTGAAGACGATTTCCAAGAAGTCCGTTACGACTCATCCTCGGAATCTCCTGGACTCATCATGGAACATTGGGAGATGATTAACATGGGAAATGACAGCTCGGGGAATTCTTCACACACGCTGTAAATCAAATTGTATTCAGTAGCAACAGATTAAGCTGCTAGACATCTATGTTCAAAAAAATTAGATTAAATAATGGAGGCAAATAATAACCTGTGGTTTTTTATAGTCGCTCTGCGTAACAACAAGCTACCCAGCTATAACCCCCCCCCCTAAATGATGCATCAAATGGGAATGAAGGTACTTAGCTAATAGGGCACTGTGTAAATTAAGGCTTGCCGAAGTTCGCGTCCTAGGTTCAGGCGTCGTTGTAACGAACACGTGGTGTCAAGCCTAGCCTAGATGCTGACGCGCTTCACTGGCCGGTCACTTTGGGCTACACGGAACAAAATTTAACAGGTTCCTGGCTGAATGTCAAATTAAATCTCTTGACAATTCAACACGATGTGTAAAGTGACACTGACACCAGCTAAGTGGTTGTCTGCAAAGGTTCTTCACACCTCACAGTGGCGACTTTCATCTGGAGCTCTTGGTGGCGTCTACCCTGGTGACTTGGGTAATGACGTCTCTCTCTGAGCGAGTCGCCTCATGTACTCGCGTCTCCTCCCTCCCCGCTCCGCGTCCCGCGTTTGATACACAAATTATTTACTACGAATATTATCATTTCTCGCAGTTGTGATTGAAATGCTCGGATAAGGACGGGTTTATTATTCAGAGGAGTTAAATATTATTATTTGCCCGTTTTACGATGGTAAACAAGCAATGGAGAGGAATTAAAGTCTCTCCAGGGTATTCACGCGTGACGTTAAATTTATTACCAGATAACAGTTATAACTATAAACGCTCTATTTGGCATTAGTTGGGGTTCAGTTTATCTGTAAATAATTATCACACAGAACACCGTTGTTTTATAGAGAATCAAATTGAATTCTCAGACACACTGGATATAATTGTGTTTATTATAATGGAATCTGACGCAATACTGGCGTCTGGTGACGTAAGAATTCTAGCCTTATTGTACAGATGTAATTATTAGTACATGTGAACTCTACGTTTGGTTAATTTTAATCACTACAATGATTAGTAGATTTAGTAATAATTAATAGTAATACAACAGTGTTGTATTTAGTGTTGGAAATTTCCAACATATATATATATATATATATATATATATATATATATATATATATATATATATATATATATATATATATATATATATATATATATATATATATATAAGACACGATAATATATGACATAATTTGTACTATATACAACTCAAGGTCATTCTGTAGTTTGTAACTTAGTTAATAAAGCTCCCAAGCGGGCTCTGGCTACCCTATGGCTCACAGTCCCAACCCTGGAACCGTGCACACCTCCACCACACCTACCTACCGGTGACACACATATATAAACCTCTAGGAAACTTGTACTCTCTCTCTTATGAAACATCACCAAAGACTGCTTGAGTACTCTACCCTATCTTGCAACCCTGTTAAAATAGTATGGTGGCTTATCTGACTATACGGCCGGAGACAAACCCTCAGTTAGCAAGGTCTGGTCGTCCAGGATACACCTCCCCTCAAGTTAAGATGGCGTTCACCGCTCTTGCTTCATCGCCCCTTAATACTCTATGCTTTACATTTTCAACCAAACCCTTTATTGACTTTATTACCATATTCCCCATGCATGATTTTTGATTGAGTCCATTTTTCCCTCACATAGTTAGGCTATTCCGGTTCACATTATTCCTAAGAATCTCCAGCTGAGAAGGTACTACTTTGCTTGGCGGAGTATTACTGGTGACTCGCAGCCCCCCAGATATCAGCTGTAGATTTATTCCAATAAAACATTGGCCACTGTGTCCACCAACAATTTATAAGTGAAATTAACCTCCACAGGAGGTAAGGTTCGCCATAGACACTCAACACGCAGACAACTATACTTTTCATCAGAGAGACAGACACAGACAGGCAGAGACAAAGACATCTAGAGACAGAGACGAACAGTAAAAAAATGGATAGATATATGGCTGGAAAGATGGATAGACAGATAAATAGATGGACAGGTTAATGGTTGTCTAGGTAGAAGGATCAATTGACGAAAAGATAAATGGAAATATAGTTGGCATAATTAACGGATAGAAAGATAATTAAGTTAAATAGATAGATGAATAGAAATCTAGTTGGAAAGATAGTTAGATAGATGAATAGAAAGCTAGTTGGAAAGATTACTAGATAGATAGATAGATATATAGATAGATAGATAGATAGATAGATAGATAGATAGATAGATAGATAGATAGATAGATAGATAGATAGATAGATAGATAGATAGATAGATAGATGGATAGATTAATGAATAGATGGATAGATTAATGGATAGATTGATGGATAGATGAATAGATTAATGGATAGAAAGCGAAATTGATAGATTAATGGAAATAAAACTAGATCGAAATATTAATGGATAAATGAATAGAAAGCTAGATGGATAAATTAATGGGTAGATAGCTGCAAAGATGGATGTATGTATATAGATAAATGGACAGATGAATGGATTGATAAATGCATAGATGGATGGATGTGTAGGTTGATGCATAGATGTATAGATAGATGGATAGGTAGACAGATAGATCGATGGATACAGGGACCGACGGGTAGATAGAAGTATAGATAAATAGACAGATGAGTAGATGTATGGACAAATGGATTGATGTACAAGTGGACAGATAGAAATATAGATAGAAGGATTTATGGATTGCTAGATGGGTAGATGGGAAAATAGATGAATAGATACATTCTTAAATAGGTTGATGGGTGGATAGTAGTTATATAGATGAATAGATAGACTGAGATAGACAGGCAGATAGATGGATAGACAGATATATTGATTGTTGGCGGAGTTGATGGAGAGATAAATGAATAGATGTATAAATGTACAGATTGATGGATAGATGAATGTATATAAGAATATATTAATGGATATATAAATTAATGGATAGACAAATAGAGACATAGGTGGATATATAGATAAATAGAGAGATAGGTAGAAGGATAGATAGATAGACAGAGTGGAGACAGACTCAGGCAGCTCCGGGTATTCCCCCAGTGCCATATATGGCACAAATGCTCTCAAACGTCCCCATGGTATCAAAAAACAATAAATGTTTAATATTTATGGTGACATTATTCACAAGAAATATAAACTCAAAAATATGTATCCTACTGAATGGAAACACATTACTTGTATCATGCTACATACTCCAAACTTTACGTGTGAATGTCTGTCTGTCTGTTTGGCTGTTCGACGTTGGAGGCCACACGGTTGAGACTAGCATCGTCCATATTGACAGAGGGAATGGTCGGGTGTACAGGAAGAACAATGGATGGTTCGGGAGGTCAGAATTGAAGAGGTAAAAGCATGCCAAGGTCACATTCACAACAACACTAAGATGTTTGGCAATTAAAGCCGTCTGCTCAGCTAAATATTTTCAAAACAAACGTTCAGAGTAATCTTTTTTTCTTATGGTAATATGTATTATTATACACTGATCTTGGGAAAATTAACGTAAATTTCATGCGGTAAATAATTTGGCCGTACTCACATAAAACAGACGATTCTTCCATAGTTTTAAAGGTTTATCAAGCCACGGCTCTTTATCAGAGTAAGGGGTAACAATTATTTGTTGAGTGTTTCACACGCTCTCCTAAGCTCCTCCCGCAGGCGATCACCCACATTAGAGAGAGAGAGAGAGAGAGAGAGAGAGAGAGAGAGAGAGAGAGAGAGAGAGAGAGAGAGAGAGAGAGAGAGAGAGAGAGAGAGAGAGTCCGAGAGAGAGAGAGAGAGCGAGAGAGAGAGAGAGAGAGAGAGAGAGAGAGAGAGAGAGAGAGAGAGAGAGAGAGAGAGAGAGAGAGAGAGAGAGAGAGAGAGAGAGAGAGAGAGAGAGAGAGAGAGAGAGAGAGAGAGAGAGAGAGAGAGAGAGAGAGAGAGAGAGAGAGACCGAGACCGAGAGAGAGAGAGAGAGAGAGAGAGAGAGAGAGAGAGAGAGAGAGAGAGAGAGAGAGAGAGAGAGAGAGAGAGAGAGAGAGAGAGAGAGAGAGAGAGAGAGACAGAGAGAGAGAGAGAGACAGAGAGAGAGAGAGACAGAGAGAGAGAGAGACAGAGAGAGAGAGAGAGAGAGAGAGAGAGAGAGAGAGAGAGAGAGAGAGAGAGACCGAGACCGAGACATACAAAGTCAGAGACAGACACACGCAGTCAGTAACAGAGCAACAGACTGCGGGAAGAAATACAGACTGATAGACAGAAAGAGCAGAAAGAGAGAGACGCAGAGACAGAGACAGCAGGGAGATAGACAGAACGCAAATATATGTATGCATAGAGAGATGGATAGATTGATGGATAGATTTTTGGATAGAGGGATATATAGAAAGATGAGAAGATTGATAGATAGATGAATAAATAGATGGATGGATTAATAAATAGAATAAATGGAAACAGTGAGAATGTTAACATAAACTGTGTATTTCTCGTACTCACCTAGTTGTACTTGCCGGGGTTGAGATCTGACCCTTTGGTCCCGCCTCTCAACTGTCAATCAACTGGTGTTTAGATTCCTGAGCCTACTGGGCTCAATCATATCTACATTTAAAAATGTGTATGGAGTCAGCCTCCACCACATCACTTCCTAGTGCATTCCACCTGTTAACTACTCTGGCACTGAGAAAGGTCTTTCTAACGTCCCTGTGGCTCATTTGGGTACTCAGTTTCCACCTGTGTCCCCTTGTTCGCGTACCTCTCATGTTAGACAGTTTATCCTTTTTAACTTGTAAATTCCTCTGAGAATTTTGTAGGTAGTGATCATATCTTCCCTTACACTTTTGTCTTCCAGTGTTGTGAGGTTCATTTCACGCAGCCATTCCTCGTAATTCATGCCTCTTAGTACTGGGACTAGTCTAGTGGCCGAGCTCTGAACTTTTTCCAGTTTCTTGTGCTTGACAAGGTACGGGCTCCATGCTGGGGCCGCATACTCCAGGATTGGTCTTACATATGTGGTGTACAAGATTCTGAATGATTCCTTTCACAGGTTCCTGAACTCAGTTCTGATGTTAGCCAACCTCGCATAAGCCGTAGATGTTATTTTTTTCATGTGGGCTTCAGGAGACAGGTTTGGCGTGATATCAACACCTAGATCTTTCTCTCTGTCCGTTTCATGAAGGACTTCTTCTCCCATTCTGTATCCTGTGTCTGGCCTTTTGTTTCCACCACCTAGCTTTATTACCTTACATTTACTCGGGTTTTACTTTAGTAGCCATTTGTTGGACCATTCATTCAGCTTGTTTAAGTCCTCTTGTAGCCTCCTACTATCTTCCTCTGTCTTAATCCTCATAATTTTTTAATCATTAGCAAACAATGAGAGGAACGATTCTATACCTTCAGGGAGATCATTTACATATATCAGAAACAGTATAGGTCGAAGGACTGAACCCTGTGGGATTCCAATGGTGACGCCTCGCCAATCCGAGACCTCACCCCCTTTCACTGACTCGCTGTCTTCTGTTGCTTAGGTACTCCCTTATCCAATGGAGAACCTTCCCTTTGACTCCTGCCTGCATCTCCAGCTTTTGCACTAGCCTCTTGTGTACTCTGTCAAAGGCTTTTTGGCAATCCAAAAATATAAAGACTGCCCACCCTTCTCTTTCTTGCCTGATTTTTTGTTGCCTGGTCGTAGAATTCAATTAATCCTGTTAGGTATGACTTGCCATCCCTGAACCCATGTTGTTGATGTGTTACAAAGTTCATTCGCTCCAGATGTTCCACTAACTTTATTCGCACAATCTTCTCCATCAGCTTGCATGATATGCAAGTTAGGGACACTGGCTTGAAGTTCAGTGCCTCCTGTCTATCCCCCTTCTTGTACAATGGAACTACATTAGCCGTCTTCCAATTTTTTGGCAGTTCCCCTGTTACCAGTGATTTGTTATACTCTATGGAGAGAGGTAGGCACAGGGCTTCTGCGTCTTCCCTTAGGATCCAAGGGGAGATTGTCACATCCAACTCTAGCAAGAGCTTCCTTACATCTCCACTGGTAATCATAAACTCCTCTAGTGGTACCTGGTTAACTATTCCCTTTCTAATCCCTAGAACTTCTCCTTGCTCTAATGTGAAGGCCTCCTGGAATTTCTTATTCTGTTCCTCACACACTTACTTGTCTCACTAATGATTAATCAGCCAATTACTCCATGGGATAACTGGGATCTATCAGTTGATTTTGTAAATGCGCCCAAGAAAGATAGTGTGCACACTACATTATTAAAACAGTTAACACTGAAAAGCATCACTGAAAGTACTCAGAGTATGGGTAACGATGTGTATCAGTGCTATACCGACGGCTCTGTAGAAGAAGGTGGACGATGTACCGGAAGTGCATGTAACATATTTGAACAATCTTCTCTCATACATACAGCAATGAAGCGCGTCAATGACTGGGCAAGTACAACTCAAACCGAACTTGCAGGCATATACCTTGCCACTGAATTTTTAAAAGACAAAGGCAGTGGACTTATATACTGTGACTCGCAGAGTGCACTCCTGGCATTGAACGCACATAGTAGTGACACCTAGAAAATAGTCAGTGATATTCGAATGAATGTTTTAGCTGCCAAAGAAAATAGATTTGAGATTAAATTCCTATGGATACTATCACATGTTGGCATCTCAAGGCATGACACTGTTGATATGCTTGCTAAGACAGCCTGGAGAAAACCAGTGGTAGAAATTGATATGGGTGTTTCATTAGCAGTGACAAAGAGAATACTTAAACAAATATCTAATGAAAATCTCACCGACCTAACAAATTCACAAAGACCTGAAAGTTGTAGCATTAAATATTATGATAGATATCGCGAGGAGACATTCACATATGGGACTAATAGAACAAGAACCCGGCAATGTGATGTTATAGTGCCCAGAATACGCCTGGGATATAGACGTATCTGGCAGCTTTCTCAAAACCCAAATGTCGAGTACACAATGTGTCAACCTTGTGAAAGAGAAAACATGCACTCTCTTGAACATTATATTGTATAATGTCCGATACTGACTGACTTTCGCCCTCCTGGGCTAAGGTATGCTGAACTCTGTAATTACTATATGAGTACTGGAACACTTGATGATATATTAGACTTTTTTTTATTTTATTTTATTTTATTTTATTTTATTTATATATATACAAGAAGGTACATTGGGTTTATGAGAATACATTGGATAGTACAGTATATACATTCTTGTAAAGCCACTAGTACGCACAGCGTTTCGGGCAGGTCCTTAATCTAGCAGATAATTTTAAGTAGGTAATTTCAATCAGAATTGATAAATGATAAAGATACATTACAAGAGAAAAATGAGATGAGAGAGATAAGTAGGTATATAAAGCATATTGTTATATTAAAGCCCTGATTGATTACATTGACAGCTTGATTAGTAATTTAAACAAGGTTAATAGACACCATACAGCAGATTGACAGCACATATAAGACAGCAATGATCACAATGGTAAAGATGTTCAGATTGGGTACATAAAGATTGGGAGACTGGGTAGCAAAAGATACAGATAAACAAGATTTATAAACACCATACAACAGATTGGCACCACATATAAGAAAACAGCAATGATCACAATGGTAAAGATGTACAAATTGGGAACATAAAGGTTGGGAGATTGGGTAGCAATTGATACAGTGCAATTTTAAGGCAAAAAGTGAAAAACTATGAAGATGAAATTAGGTACTTTTTAGTATTGATTTTGAATGATGTAAAAGTTGGACAGCTTTTCAATTCAGTAGGGAGTGAGTTCCATAAACTGGGTCCCTTTATTTGCATAGAGTGCATAGAGTGTTTACACAGATTAAGTTTAACTCTGGGGATATCAAAGAGATATTTATTTCTGGTGTGGTGATAATGGGTCCTATTACATCTGTCCAAGAAGAGTTTCAGACAAGGATTGGCATTTACGAACAGGGTTTTGTAAATGTAGTTGACACAAGAGAATTTGTGGAGTGAGATTATGTTTAGCATGTTTAGGGAGTTAAGCAAGGGGGCTGTGTGTTGTCTGAAAGCAGAATTTGATATTATTCTGATAGCAGATTTTTGCTGGGTGATGATGGACTTGAGATGGTTTGCAGTGGTTGAACCCCATGCACAGATACCATAGTTGAGATAGGGATAGATTAGTGCATAATATAGAGAGATGAGAGCAGAGTTAGGAACATAATATCTGATTTTGGAGAGTATACCAACTGTTTTAGAGACTTTCTTAGTTATGTGTTGTATGTGGGTACTGAAGTTGAGTCTCCTGTCTAGGAATATGCCAAGAAACTTTCCATCATTTTTATTGCTAATGTTTACATTGTCAATCTGAAGTTGAATTGCATTTGTAGATTTGCTTCCGAATAGGATGTAGTAGGTCTTTTTTATGTTAAGTGTTAGTTTGTTGGTTGACATCCATAAGTGGACTTTTTTTAGTTCATTATTAACAACACCATTTAGTGTATGTGGGTTGGGGTGGGAGTAGATGAGAGTAGTATCATCAGCAAACAAAATAGGTTTCAGAATGTTAGAGACATTAGGCAGATCATTAATGTATATAAGAAAAAGAAGAGGTCCCAAGATGCTGCCCTGTGGCACTCCAACAGTTATTGGTAGAATGGGAGAGATTATATTATTGATGGCTGCACATTGGTGTCTATCACTAAGATAGGATTGGATATAGTCCAGTGCATGGCCTCGGATTCCATAATGATGGAGTTTACTTAAGAGGTAATCATGATTAACAGTATCAAAGGCCTTTCTCAGGTCAATGAAGAGTCCAATTGGAAACTCATTTTTGTCAAGAGCTGAGTAAATTATATCAAGGAGATTTATATCCAAGATTGTATCCAAGGACTTGTATCCAAGATTGACCATGTAATATATCAATTATACAATGTATATATATGATGTAACTATATAACCTGAGCTTGTAAAAACACCTTCATCACCTTCAGTGATTTCACACTAGTTTCTTTATCTGCTATCTCACCCTGTCAGAGTAAATGAGACAAATGTATGTGAATGCATGTGTATGTATATATGTATGTATATGTGTGTGTATGTATATGTATGGGTATAAAGTATATATGGAAGCTGATCAGAATTACATATCACCTTTGTGAATGTACATTAATGACACTATGTAAAAGACACATCAAACACTTTGTGTAGGGCATACGTAAATCTGTGTATCTATGTATTTACGTATGTAGGTTAGCTTATCATTTTAAAAGCACCGAACCACCTTCTGTGGTTGAGTGTTCAATAAACCCCTGAACTATATGTTTAACACTTCTCTAACCCTGTCCATGGAGGACAGAAGAAAATGTATATATGCTGGTTAGCATTGTAACTGTGTGGCCACGTCTTTGGCAGAAAAAAAAACTTCCTTGTCGTTTGTAGTGAATCTGTCTGCCCTAATCCTCAGTTTCATTACCTGTTCCTTCACTGTTGTTTTTCTCCTGATGTGACTGTGCAGTATTTTATGCTGCGTCTTGTCCTTGCTTGCTTGCTATGTTGTTTTCGTATTGCCCTTCTGCCTCTTTTCTCACCCTGACGTATTCATTCCTGGCTCTCTGGCATCCTTCTCTGCTCTCAAGTGTCCTGTTATTTATATAGTTTCTCCACGCTCTTTTACTTAGTTGCTTTGCTAGTTTACATCTCTGATTACACCATGGGTTTCTCATCTGCATTTAATTTTTTTACCTTTTGGACTGGGACGAACTTGTCTGCTGCTTCTTTGCACTTCTGCGTGATGTAGTCCGTCATGTCTTGGGCCGTCTTTCCCCTGAACTCTGTTTCCCATGTTATATCTGTTAGGAATTTTCTTATCTCCTCATAGTTTCCTTTTCGGAATGCCAACATTTTGTTTTCAGTTCCCTTCTTTGAGTTCATTAACCTTTCTTCGACCAGATATCAGTACACAGACATCAGTACACGGTGACAGCTCATTCATATAATATAACTATATATATATATATATATATATATATATATATATATATATATATATATATATATATATATATATATATATATATATATATATATATATATATATATATATAAATATATATATATATATATATATATATATATATATATATATATATATATATATATATATATTTATATATATTTATATATATATATATTTATATATATATATATATGACAATGTCAGACCACAGAGGAAAAATGAAACAGGAAATTTCCTTAAGTACTTTCGTATATTAAATACATCTTCAGAAGGTCCTTCTGAAGATGTATTTAATATACGAAAGTACTTAAGGAAATTTCCTGTTTCATTTTTCCTCCGTGGTCTGACATTGTCACATTCTTAATCACGTGTTTATTTTCGTGATATACACACATATATATATATATATATATATATATATATATATATATATATATATATATGAATGAAAACTCACACCCCAGAAGTGACTCGAACCCATACTCCCAGAAGCAACGCAACTGGTAACTACAGGGCGCCTTAATCCGCTTGACCATCACGGCCGTCAAAAGGAAGTGATAGCCGAGGCTATTTGAGCCACTTCCCCGACGGCAACTCGGATGGTAATCTTGGGCATAGCATTTCACCAAATCACCTCATTCTTTGGGGCACACGTGAGGAACACAAATGCAAACAAGCCTGAATGGTCCCCAGGACTATATGCGAATGAAAACTCACACCCCAGAAGTGACTCGAACCCATACTCCCAGAAGCAACGCAACTGGTAACTACAGGGCGCCTTAATCCGCTTGACCATCACGGCCGTCAAAAGGAAGTGATAGCCGAGGCTATTTGAGCCACTTCCCCGACGGCAACTCGGATGGTAATCTTGGGCATAGCATTTCACCAAATCACCTCATTCTTTGGGGCACACGTGAGGAACACAAATGCAAACAAGCCTGAATGGTCCCCAGGACTATATGCGAATGAAAACTCACACCCCAGAAGTGACTCGAACCCATACTCCCAGAAGCAACGCAACTGGTAACTACAGGGCGCCTTAATCCGCTTGACCATCACGGCCGTCAAAAGGAAGTGATAGCCGAGGCTATTTGAGCCACTTCCCCGACGGCAACTCGGATGGTAATCTTGGGCATAGCATTTCACCAAATCACCTCATTCTTTGGGGCACACGTGAGGAACACAAATGCAAACAAGCCTGAATGGTCCCCAGGACTATATGCGAATGAAAACTCACACCCCAGAAGTGACTCGAACCCATACTCCCAGAAGCAACGCAACTGGTAACTACAGGGCGCCTTAATCCGCTTGACCATCACGGCCGTCAAAAGGAAGTGATAGCCGAGGCTATTTGAGCCACTTCCCCGACGGCAACTCGGATGGTAATCTTGGGCATAGCATTTCACCAAATCACCTCATTCTTTGGGGCACACGTGAGGAACACAAATGCAAACAAGCCTGAATGGTCCCCAGGACTATATGCGAATGAAAACTCACACCCCAGAAGTGACTCGAACCCATACTCCCAGAAGCAACGCAACTGGTAACTACAGGGCGCCTTAATCCGCTTGACCATCACGGCCGTCAAAAGGAAGTGATAGCCGAGGCTATTTGAGCCACTTCCCCGACGGCAACTCGGATGGTAATCTTGGGCATAGCATTTCACCAAATCACCTCATTCCTTTTGACGGCCGTGATGGTCAAGCGGATTAAGGCGCCCTGTAGTTACCAGTTGCGTTGCTTCTGGGAGTATGGGTTCGAGTCACTTCTGGGGTGTGAGTTTTCATTCGCATATAGTCCTGGGGACCATTCAGGCTTGTTTGCATTTGTGTTCCTCACGTGTGCCCCAAAGAATGAGGTGATTTGGTGAAATGCTATGCCCAAGATTACCATCCGAGTTGCCGTCGGGGAAGTGGCTCAAATAGCCTCGGCTATCACTTCCTTTTGACGGCCGTGATGGTCAAGCGGATTAAGGCGCCCTGTAGTTACCAGTTGCGTTGCTTCTGGGAGTATGGGTTCGAGTCACTTCTGGGGTGTGAGTTTTCATTCGCATATAGTCCTGGGGACCATTCAGGCTTGTTTGCATTTGTGTTCCTCACGTGTGCCCCAAAGAATGAGGTGATTTGGTGAAATGCTATGCCCAAGATTACCATCCGAGTTGCCGTCGGGGAAGTGGCTCAAATAGCCTCGGCTATCACTTCCTTTTGACGGCCGTGATGGTCAAGCGGATTAAGGCGCCCTGTAGTTACCAGTTGCGTTGCTTCTGGGAGTATGGGTTCGAGTCACTTCTGGGGTGTGAGTTTTCATTCGCATATAGTCCTGGGGACCATTCAGGCTTGTTTGCATTTGTGTTCCTCACGTGTGCCCCAAAGAATGAGGTGATTTGGTGAAATGCTATGCCCAAGATTACCATCCGAGTTGCCGTCGGGGAAGTGGCTCAAATAGCCTCGGCTATCACTTCCTTTTGACGGCCGTGATGGTCAAGCGGATTAAGGCGCCCTGTAGTTACCAGTTGCGTTGCTTCTGGGAGTATGGGTTCGAGTCACTTCTGGGGTGTGAGTTTTCATTCGCATATAGTCCTGGGGACCATTCAGGCTTGTTTGCATTTGTGTTCCTCACGTGTGCCCCAAAGAATGAGGTGATTTGGTGAAATGCTATGCCCAAGATTACCATCCGAGTTGCCGTCGGGGAAGTGGCTCAAATAGCCTCGGCTATCACTTCCTTTTGACGGCCGTGATGGTCAAGCGGATTAAGGCGCCCTGTAGTTACCAGTTGCGTTGCTTCTGGGAGTATGGGTTCGAGTCACTTCTGGGGTGTGAGTTTTCATTCGCATATAGTCCTGGGGACCATTCAGGCTTGTTTGCATATATATATATATATATATATATATATATATATATATATATATATATATATATATATATATATATATTATTAAATATGACCGAAAAAGTAAGATTAATAATTCTAACACGAATTTTCTCAATCTTTCGTACATTTCATTTCACTGCTGGAGGTAAATCAAAAATCAATTCTCCAAAATTCATTTTTTTTTTCTAGCCTGACGCGACACGAGCGCGTTTCGTAAAACTTATTACATTTTGAAAGACTTTAGTTTACAAATACACAACTGAATAGAACTTACGCATCTCCGATTTTGTTTATATCTACATTTGAGTGAGGTGGATGGGGTGAGGTGGCATTAATAGGGTATTAATTTCATCAACACAAGACAGAACAAGAGGTGGCATTAATAGGGTATTAATTTCATCAACACAAGACAGAACACGAAACAATGGGTATTGAATAGAAGTGATTGTAGAAAGCCTATTGGTCCATATTTCTTGATGCTTCTATATTGGAACGGAGTCTTGAGGTGGGTAGAATATAGTTGTGCATTAATTGGCTGTTGATTGCTGGTGTTGACTTCTTGATGTGTAGTGCCTCGCAAACGTCAAGCCGCCTGCTATCGCTGTATCTATCGATGATTTCTGTGTTGTTTACTAGAATTTCTCTGGCGATGGTTTGGTTGTGGGAAGAGATAATATGTTCCTTAATGGAGCCCTGTTGCTTATGCATCGTTAAACGCCTAGAAAGAGATGTTATTGTCTTGCCTATATACTGTTTTTTTTGGAGATTACAGTCCCCAAGAGGGCATTTGAAGGCATAGTCGACGTTAGTCTCTTTTAAAGCGTTCTGTTTTGTGTCTGGAGAGTTTCTCATGAGTAGGCTGGCCGTTTTTCTGGTTTTATAGTAAATCGTCAGTTGTATCCTCTGATTTTTGTCTGTAGGGATAACGTTTCTATTAACAATATCTTTCAGGACCCTTTCCTCCGTTTTATGAGCTGTGGAAAAGAAGTTCCTGTAAAATAGTCTAATAGGGGGTATAGGTGTTGTGTTAGTTGTCTCTTCAGAGGTTGCATGGCGTTTCACTTTCCTTCTTATGATGTCTTCGACGAAACCATTGGAGAAGCCGTTGTTGACTAGGACGTGCCTTACCCTACAGAGTTCTTCGTCGACTTGCTTCCATTCTGAGCTGTGGCTGAGAGCACGGTCGACATATGCGTTAACAACACTCCTCTTGTACCTGTCTGTGCAGTCGCTGTTGGCATTTAGGCACATTCCTATGTTCCTTTCCTTAGTGTAGACTGCAGTGTGGAAACCTCCGCTCTTTTCCATGACTGTTAAATCTAGAAAGGGCAGCTTCCCATCCTTTTCCATCTCGTAAGTGAAACGCAGCACGGAACTCTGCTCAAATGCCTCCTTCAGCTCCTGCAGATGTCTGACATCAGGTACCTGTGTAAAAATGTCGTCAACATACCTGCAGTATATGGCCGGTTTCAAGTTCATGTCAACTAAGACTTTTTGCTCGATGGTACCCATGTAGAAGTTTGCAAACAGGACACCTACGGGAGAACCCATGGCGACCCCATCTACTTGCTTATACATGTGCCCATCCGGGCTCAAGAAGGGTGCCTCTTTAGTACAAGCTTGGAGTAGTTTCCTCAGAATATTTTCTGGTATGTCAAGAGGAGTACAGGCTGGATCACGATACACTCTGTCGGCTATCATCCCGATTGTCTCGTCCACAGGTATGTTGGTAAACAGCGATTCTACGTCCAGCGAGGCTCTTATCCCTGTGGCCCGTGTGCCCCGCAGTAAGTCAACAAATTCCTTCGGAGACTTCAGGCTGAAGGCGCAAGGAACATAAGGAGTCAGCAGGCCGTTGAGTCGCTTCGCCTGTCTGTACGTGGGTGTGGGTATCTGGCTAATGATTGGCCGAAGTGGGTTTCCAGGCTTGTGTGTCTTGACATTTCCATACGCATATCCAGATTTATATTCCCCAATGATCTTTGGCAGGTGGAGTCCAGATTTCTTGGCGTTCACAGTTTCGATCAGTTTGCTGACCTTTGCTTTTAAATCGGCTGTAGTGTCCTTCGTTACCCTTTGGAACTTAGTTTGGTCAGAGAGTATGATGTTCATTTTCGCCAGATATTCGTCTTTTTAAGAATGACATATATTGGCGACTTGTCACCTCTCCTGACAACTATCTCCTTGTTCTCACGAAGGCTTTTAGCTGCCGCTTTGAGCTCGGGGGACAGTTTGGTGCTTCTGTAATTGCCTCGATTCTTTCCTCCTTCTGCAATAAGTTCTCCTTATAAGGTATCTTTGGTAGTGACCTTCTTTTGTGTCTCGAGGTCGAATATGTCGTCCAACAGAATTTCCAACTCTACTTTCCGGGCCATCTCACTCGGTCTGGACATAACATGACAGTTTATGCCCAGATTTAGGAGAGTAACTTGGTCCTCAGTGAGGTTAATTCCTGCAAGGTTCAGGAAGCCATCTCTTGGTCGTGGAATTGCCATAGGTCCTCCATATAATGTTGTTAGTTTCTTGATAATCCTTGTAGATATGTCTACAGGAAAGACTGCTACCAAAATATACTAATATATATATATATATATATATATATATATATATATATATATATATATATATATATATATATATATATATATATATATATATATATAAATTATAGGCGTCCCTGTACATACCAGTTGCGTTGCTCCTGGCAGTATGGGTTCGAGTCACTTCTGGGGTGTGAGTTTTCAGTTGCATATAGTCCTGGGGACCATTCAGGCTTGTTCGCATATATATATATATATATATATATATATATATATATATATATATATATATATATATATATATATATATATATATATGTATATATATATATATATATATATATATATATATATATATATATATATATATATATATATATATATATATATATATATATATATATATATATATATATATGTATATTTTGGTAGCAGTCTTTCCTGTAGACATATATTATTAAAAATGACCGAAAAAGTAAGATTAATAATTCTAACACGAATTTTCTCAATCTTTTCTACATTTCTTTTCACTGTTGGAGGTAAATCAAAAATCAATTCTCCAAAATTCATTTTTATTTCTAGTCTGACGCGACACGAGCGCGTTTCGTAAAACTTATTACATTTTCAAAGACTTTAGATCACAAATACACAACTGAATAGAACTTACGCATCTCCGATTTTATATCTACATTTGAGTGAGGTGGAAGGGGTGATGTGGCATTAACACAAGACAGAACAAGAGGTGGCATTAATAGGGTATTAATTTCATCAACACAAGACAGAAGAAGAGGTGGCATTAATAGGGTATTAATTTCATCAACACAAGACAGAACACGAAACAATGGGTATTGAATAGAAGTGTTTGTAGAAAGCCTATTGGTCCATATTTCTTGATGCTTCTATATTGGAGCGGAGTCTTGAGGTGGGTAGAATATAGTTGTGCAATAATTGGCTGTTGATTGCTGGTGTTGACTTCTTGATGTGTAGGGCCTCGCAATCGTCAAGCCGCCTGCTATCGCTGTATCTATCGATAGATACAGCGATAGCAGGCGGCTATCGCTATATATTGATGCTTCTATATTGGAGCGGAGTCTTGAGGTGGGTAGAATATAGTTGTGCAATAATTGGCTGTTGATTGCTGGTGTTGACTTCTTGATGTGTGGTGCCTCGCAATCGTCAAGCCGCCTGCTATCGCTGTATCTATCGATAGATACAGCGATAGCAGGCGGCTTGACGTTTGCGAGGCACTACACATCAAGAAGTCAACACCAGCAATCAACAGCCAATTATTGCACAACTATATTCTACCCACCTCAAGACTCCGCTCCAATATAGAAGCATCAAGAAATATGGACCAATAGGCTTTCTACAAACACTTCTATTCCATACCCATTGTTTCGTGTTCTGTCTTGTGTTGATGAAATTAATACCCTATTAATGCCACCTCTTGTTCTGTCTTGTGTTGATGAAATTAATACCCTATTAATGCCACCTCTTGTTCTGTCTTGTGTTAATGCCACATCACCCCTTCCACCTCACTCAAATGTAGATATAAAATCGGAGATGCGTAAGTTCTATTCAGTTGTGTATTTGTGAACTAAAGTCTTTGAAAATGTAATAAGTTTTACGAAACGCGCTCGTGTCGCGTCAGACTAGAAATAAAAATGAATTTTGGAGAATTGATTTTTGATTTACCTCCAACAGTGAAAAGAAATGTACGAAAGATTGAGAAAATTCGTATTAGAATTATTAATCTTACTTTTTCGGTCATATTTAATAATATATATATATATATATATATATATATATATATATATATATATATATATATATATATATATACATATATATATATATATATATATATATATATATATATATATATATATATATATATATATATATATATATGTCGTACCTAGTAGCCAGAACTCACTTCTCAGCCTACTATTCAAGGCCCGATTTGCCTAATAAGCCAAGTTTTCCTGAATTAATATATTTACTATAATTTTTTTCTTATGAAATGATAAAGCAACCCTTTTCTCTATGTATGAGGTCAATTTTTTTTTATTGGAGTTAAAATTAACGTAGATATATGACCGAACCTAACCAACCCTACCTAACCTAACCTAACCTATATTTATAGGTAAGGTTAGGTTAGGTAGCCAAAAAAAGCTAGGTTAGGTTAGGTTAGGTAGGTTAGGTAGACGAAAAAACATTAATTCATGAAAACTTGGCTTATTAGGCAAATCGGGCCTTGAATAGTTGGCTGAGAAGTGCGTTCTGGCTATTAGGTACGACATATATATATATATATATATATATATATATATATATATATATATATGTTTCAGATTCTTTACTTTAAAATGCATAACGTTTCGAATACTTCTCGTATTCATCATCAGATCTAAAAGAAAAAAATAGAAATCACAATCAAATAACTGGTAAACAAAGAACTCATACTGAATATAATTGCCTATCAAAGAAAGGAAAATGCTTAAAAAAACAAAACACTTAAGCGCACTTAAAGTGATCAATACAAAAAAACTTATTAACTGTCACATATATTAAAACTAATTTTAAAAATCCATTAAACTACAAGATGAAATGTTAACTTTTAAAACAAACCATTCTATTAAACTTATGTGAAGTGATCAGAAGTGAAACTTGATACCTAACACATAGATACTAAACACTATAACAAATATTTATATAATGACTACAAATCTACAAAATATGTATGTAAAATACAAACAGAATAAACGACAATTATAAAGTACTAACCAAAATCTTATAAAAAACTCAAATATTAAATAAAATTAAATACCAAAAAGTGTATTATATATCGTAAATAAAAGATTATATTAATGTAAAATGTCAAGACTTGAAATAAGTAAGAAAGGCCAAAGACATGGTAAACTAAACAAAATTATAATAAAATTAAACTACCAAAATGAACTATAAATCAAATTACAGGGCCTACTGTGCACTATACAGTGTACAATTGAACAGCTGATAGGTTGCTATTTAACAGAGGCCGCAGCTCCTTTATATATAAGGATTCCATTACTCTCAAATCTGACTGGCCATTCATACAAGTGTCCAGAATTTTAAAATCAGATTCCAGCAGAGAATGATGAAACTCATAACAATGGTTTCTAATCTCCGAAAATGCTGGTTTAGACAATGGTAATCTAGTCCTAAAAGATAATCCCCGGTGCTCAAGTATCCTAATCTTAAAGTTCCGAATGGAACTCCCGATATATCCAGCATTACAGCTGGAACAATTATACATATATATGACATTTGAGCACAAGGGGGTAGGCACTTTATCTTTAAATTTAAAATAAGAGCCTATGGTATTTGTGTTGACAAAAATAAATCTAAAGTCTACTTGAGGATAACACTGCTGCAACAGTCTCCTCAAACTATATATATATATATATATATATATATATATATATATATATATATATATATATATATATATATATATATATATATATATATATATATATATATATATATATATATATATATATATATATATATGACAATGTCAGACCACGGAGGAAAAATGAAACAGGAAATTTCCTTAAGTACTTTCGTATATTAAATACATCTTCAGAAGATTAAATACATCACCTTCTGAAGATGTATTTAATATACGAAAGTACTTAAGGAAATTTCCTGTTTCATTTTTCCTCCGTGGTCTGACATTGTCACATTCTTAATCACGTGTTTTTTTTTTCGTGATATACACACATATATATATATATATATATATATATATATATATATATATATATATATATATATATATATATATATATATATATATATATATATATATATATATATATATATATATATATATATATGTCGTACCTAGTAGCCAGAACGCACTTCTACGCCTACTATGCAAGGCCCGACTTGCCTAATAAGCCAAGTTTTCCTGAATTAATATATTTTCTCTAATTTTTTTCTTATGAAATGATAAAGCTACCCATTTCATTATGTATGAGGTCAATTTTTTTTTATTGGAGTTAAAATTAATGTAGATATATGACCGAACCTAACCAACCCTACCTAACCTAACCTAACCTATCTTTATAGGTTAGGTTAGGTTTGGTAGCCGAAAAAGTTAGGTTAGGTTAGGTTAGGTAGGTTAGGTAGTCGAAAAACAATTATTTCATGAAAACTTGGCTTATTAGGCAAATCGGGCCTTGCATAGTAGGCGTAGAAGTGCGTTCTGGCTACTAGGTACGACATATACATATATACATATATATATATATATATATATATATATATATATATATATATATATATATATATATATATATATATATATATATATATATATATATATATGTGTGTGTGTGTGTGTGCGTGTGTATATCACGAAAATAAACACGTGAGAACGTGATTTAAAAATGTGACAATGTCAGACCACGGAGGAAAAATGAAACAGGAAATTATATATATATATATATATATGTCGTACCTAGTAGCCAGAACTCACTTTTTGGCCTACTATTCAAGGCCCGATTTGCCTAATAAGCCAAGTTTTCCTGAATTAATATATTTTTTCTAATTTTTTTCTTATGAAATGATAAAGCTACCCATTTCATTATGTATGAGGTAATTTTTTTTTATTGGAGTTTAAATTAACGTAGATATATGACCGAACCTAACCAACCCTGCCTAACCTAACCTAACCTATCTTTATAGGTTAGGTTTGGTTAGGTAGCCGAAAAAGTTAGGTTAGGTTAGGTTAGGTAGGTTAGGTAGTCGAAAAACAATTAATTCATGAAAACTTGGCTTATTAGGCAAATCGGGCCTTGAATAGTAGGCCAAAAAGTGAGTTCTGGCTACTAGGTACGACATATATATATATATATATATATATATATATATATATATATATATATATATATATATATATATATATATACATATATATATATATATATATATATATATATATATATATATATATATATATATATATATATATATATTATTAAATATGACCGAAAAAGTAAGATTAATAATTCTAACACGAATTTTCTCAATCTTTCGTACATTACGCTTCACTGTTGGAGGTAAATCAAAAATCACTTCTCCAAAATTCATTTTTATTTCTAGTCTGACGCGACACGGGCGCGTTTCGTAAAACTTATTACATTTTCATAGACTTCACAAATACACAACTGATTAGAACTTACGTATCTCTGATTTTATATCTACATTTGAGTGAGGTGGGAGGGGTGATGTGGCATTAACACAAGACAGAACAAGAGGGGATATTAATAGGGAATTAAAAGTATCAACACAAGACAGAACAGAAACAATGGGTATTGAATAGAAGTGTTTGTAGAAGCCTATTGGTCCATATTTCTTGATGCTTCTATATTGGAGCGGAGTCTTGAGGTGGGTAGAATATAATTGTGCAATAATTGGCTGTTGATTGCTGGTTTACTAGTTGTGTTTACTAGTTGTGTTTTGCGGGGGTTGAGCTTTGCTCTATCGGCCCGCCTCTCAACTGTCAATCAACTGTTTACTATTTTTTTTTCCCACACCACACACACACACCCCAGGAAGCAGCCCGTTACAGCTGACTAACTCCCAGGTACCTATTTACTGCTAGGTAACAGGGGCACTTAGGGTGAAAGAAACTTTGCCCATTTGTTTCTGCCTCGTGCGGGAATCGAACCCGCGCCACAGAATTACGAGTCCTGCGCGCTATCCACCAGGCTACGAGGCCCCTCCACCAGGCTACGAGGCCCCAGGCTGGTGTTGACTTCTTGATGTGTAGTGCCTCGCAAACGTCAAGCCGCCTGCTATCGCTGTATCTATCGTTGATTTCTGTGTTGTTTACTAGGATTTCTAGGATTATCATCGATAGATACAGCGATAGCAGGCGGCTTGACGTTTACGAGGCACTACACATCAAGAAGTCAACACCAGCAATCAACAGCCAATTATTGCACAACTATATTCTACCCACCACAAGACTCCGCTCCAATTTAGAAGCATCAAGAAATATGGACCAATAGGCTTTCTACAAACACTTCTATTCAATACCCATTGTTTCTGTTCTGTCTTGTGTTGATACTTTTAATACCCTATTAATATCCCCTCTTGTTCTGTCTTGTGTTAATGCCACATCACCCCTCCCACCTCACTCAAATGTAGATATAAAATCAGAGATACGTAAGTTCTAATCAGTTGTGTATTTGTGAAGTCTTTGAAAATGTAATAAGTTTTTCGAAACGCGCCCGTGTCGCGTCAGACTAGAAATAAAAATGAATTTTGGAGAAGTGATTTTTTATTTACCTCCAACAGTGATGCGTAATGTACGAAAGATGGAGAAAATTCGTGTTAGAATTATTAATCATACTTTTTCGGTCATATTTAATAATATATGTCTACAGGAAAGACTGCTACCAAAATAAACTAATATATATATATATATATATATATATATATATATATATATATATATATATATATATATATATATATATATATATATATATATATATATATATATATATATATATATATATATATATATATATATATATATATATATTAGTATATTTTGGTAGCAGTCTTTCCTGTAGACATATTTTATTAAATATGACCGAAAAAGTAAGATTAATAATTCTAACACGAATTTTCTCAATCTTTCGTACATTATGCTTCACTGTTGGAGGTAAATCAAAAATCACTTCTCCAAAATTCATTTTTATTTCTAGTCTGACGCGACACGGGCGCGTTTCGTAAAACTTATTACATTTTCAAAGACTTCACAAATACACAACTGATTAGAACTTGCGTTTCCCTGATTTTATATCTACATTTGAGTGAGGTGGGAAGGGTGATGTGGCATTACATTTGAGTAAGGTGGGAAGGATGATGTGGCATTAGAGGATATTAATAGGGTATTAAAAGTATCAACACAAGACAGAACACGAAACAATGGATATTGAATAGAAGTGTTTGTAGAAAGCCTATTGGTCCATATTTCTTGATGCTTCTATATTGGAGCGGAGTCTTGAGGTGGGTAGAATATAGTTGTGCAATAATTGGCTGTTGATTGCTGGTGTTGACTTCTTGATGTGTAGTGCCTCGCAAACGTCTAGCCGCCTGCTATCGCTGTATCTATCGATGATTTCTGTGTTGTTTACTAGGATTTCTCTGGCGATGGTTTGGTTATGGGAAGAGATTATATGTTCCTTAATGGAGCCCTGTTGTTTATGCATCGTTAAACGCCTAGAAAGAGATGTTGTTGTCTTGCCTATATACTGGGTTTTTTGGAGCTTACAGTCCCCAAGTGGGCATTTGAAGGCATAGACGACGTTAGTCTCTTTTAAAGCGTTCTGTTTCGTGTCTGGAGAGTTTCTCATGAGTAGGCTGGCTGTTTTTCTGGTTTTATAGTAAATCGTCAGTTGTATCCTCTGATTTTTGTCTGTAGGGATAACGTTTCTATTAACAATATCTTTCAGGACCCTTTCCTCTGTTTTATGAGCTGTGGAAAAGAAGTTCCTGTAAAATAGTCTAATAGGGGGTATAGGTGTTGTGTTAGTTGTCTCTTCGGAGGTTGCATGCATGGTTGCAAGGAAAGTGAAAAGCCATGCAACCTCCGAAGAGACAACTAACACAACACCTATACCCCCTATTAGACTATTTTACAGGAACTTCTTTTCCACAGCTCATAAAACAGAGGAAAGGGTCCTGAAAGATATTGTTAATAGAAACGTTATCCCTACAGACAAAAATCAGAGGATACAACTGACGATTTACTATAAAACCAGAAAAACAGCCAGCCTACTCATGAGAAACTCTCCAGACACGAAACAGAACGCTTTAAAAGAGACTAACGTCGTCTATGCCTTCAAATGCCCACTTGGGGACTGTAAGCTCCAAAAAACCCAGTATATAGGCAAGACAACATCTCTTTCTAGGCGTTTAACGATGCATAAACAACAGGGCTCCATTAAGGAACATATAATCTCTTCCCATAACCAAACCATCGCCAGAGAAATCCTAGTAAACAACACAGAAATCATCGATAGATACAGCGATAGCAGGCGGCTAGACGTTTGCGAGGCACTACACATCAAGAAGTCAACACCAGCAATCAACAGCCAATTATTGCACAACTATATTCTACCCACCTCAAGACTCCGCTCCAATATAGAAGCATCAAGAAATATGGACCAATAGGCTTTCTACAAACACTTCTATTCAATATCCATTGTTTCGTGTTCTGTCTTGTGTTGATACTTTTAATACCCTATTAATATCCTCTAATGCCACATCATCCTTCCCACCTTACTCAAATGTAATGCCACATCACCCTTCCCACCTCACTCAAATGTAGATATAAAATCAGGGAAACGCAAGTTCTAATCAGTTGTGTATTTGTGAAGTCTTTGAAAATGTAATAAGTTTTACGAAACGCGCCCGTGTCGCGTCAGACTAGAAATAAAAATGAATTTTGGAGAAGTGATTTTTGATTTACCTCCAACAGTGAAGCATAATGTACGAAAGATTGAGAAAATTCGTGTTAGAATTATTAATCTTACTTTTTCGGTCATATTTAATAAAATATATATATATATATATATATATATATATATATATATATGTGTGTGTGTGTATATCACGAAAATAAACACGTGATTAAGAATGTGACAATGTCAGACCACGGAGGAAAAATGAAACAGGAAATTTCCTTAAGTACTTTCGTATATTATCACCTTCTGAAGATGTATTTAATATACGAAAGTACTTAAGGAAATTTCCTGCTTCATTTTCCTCTGTGGTCTGACATTGTCATATATATATATATATATATATATATATATATATATATATATATATATATATATATATATATATATATATATATATATATATATATATATATATATATATATATATATATATATATATTTATATATATATATATATATATATATATATATATATATATATATATATATATATATATATATATATATATATATATATATTATATATATATCCCACATATAATCACACATGGTCAAATAGATGTATAGATAGATGGATAAATAGATGGAAAAGATAGATAAAAGGATGGATAGATTTTTAAATATACAGTCCACTTACTAAAATTAAAATTAAATATGTACTTTGTCATATAATCCCACATTGGCAAATAGATGTATTGATAGATGGATAAATAGATGAATAGATAGATGGATGGATAGATGGATAAATAGATGGATAGATAGATGGATAGCTAGTTGAAAAGATAAATGGATAGATAGATGGAGAGATATATGAACATTTTAATGAATGGATGCAAAGATGGAGAAATAGGTGAATATATAGATGGATAAATTGATAGATGGCTAGATAGTTAGTTGGAAAGATAAAGAAATAAATAGATGGATTGATAAACAGATGGACAGATGGAAGACAGGCAGAGCCTGACAATGGCAGGTATCCCCAGAGTGCAGTATATATATATATCAGGAAGCAGATTACATAATTGTTAAAGGGTCACACGTTACAGAACATGTAAAGTGACATGTGTGCGGAAAATTTACTTGTGAAGGGAATATTTCTTTTAAATATATTAGATTTCAATAACATCAGTTTCAGTTAAATATTTGTTCAATTAAATTATATTTTATTATTTGGAAAAAACCCACTATTTTTAAAATCTCCACATTAATAATTCCTCACATATATGGGGGTATTTACATATATAAATAACTAAATTTAAATAAATCTGTTACTTCTTATTATTGAGACTTCAGATTATTTAAATTAACTAAATTTTGGTATTTCAAATAAGGAAAATGAATGTCAGTTTAGCTGAACAGGAGCTTTTGGTTTAGCTGGGACGCGTGTCAGTCACGTGAGCCAGACATCCCTCCTGCCGACATGTGGCTATTGCGTCTCTCTCTGGGGACGATCCTTATTCTGGATAATACCAAACTCAGCTTCTTTGAGATTGAACATCACACTGTCGACAAGTTACATTATAATATAAATAACGAATATTGGTCACTTTATTCAGTTACAAATTATTGCGATATTTTCGTCTAGAGTGCTTACCCCTGGGGCTGGTGTTGCCTACCTTCTAACCATACTCTCTGTAACTATGTGGCAACACTGTTTTAAAGAGCGACTACGGGACTGAGGTATTTCCCTTATTATGGGTGAGATCAGTGAGCAGTAGCATCATAGGAGTTTCGTTAACACAAAAGAAAACCCAGCACGGCTACACTCGTGTGTCCCGCTTGGAAGTCCATGGTGGAGTATCTCATCTCCTTCGGCAGGGAGCATTCATGTCCCATAAAATTTTCTCCTATTCCCGGAAGAAAAGGTATATAAATTTGCTATATTTAAATTCTTTTTAGTTTTATTTTATTCTCATAATTTTTTTTTTTAAATAAAAAATAATAAAGAGTACCACCTCTGGCTGGAAGAAGGGGGACCCATAGCCTAGGAGAAAACCACACATAATGCATTGGAGGGAATGTAGGTCCCCTCCAATACAGTTTCTGTGTGCTTTTCTCCTACCACCCCCTTCCTTTTTTTTTTTTTCCTTTTTGTTTATTTAAAGGTTACAAAACATACAAGACAAATGCCTAAAGATTATGGATCTCTTGAAGCTCCTTCGCTTCCGGACAGGAACCGAGGACGCAGCAAGCATTTCCCCTCTGGATCGCCACACTGAGGCGCTGAAACAAAAAACTGGAAGCCCTTGGGTCTCTGCTGAGGTCAATGAGCTTGAAACCCAATTCCTTGAGAAATCCCAAGGCACTCTTGCCCCAGGGGTCATGCATCTCAGACGCAATGGGAACAAAGAGGTATTGGCCTTTATTTTGTAAACAGTGGTCAGACTGTATGTATTAAGTTGTAAGTACAAACATAAATACGTTTGGTATTCAGTAAGTTCGTGACGCAGCCATCATGTTTTCTCCATAGTGAATGGAGGAATTAAATACGATTCTTTCTGTTTCGGATAAATCTAACTTAATTTTATATTGGTAAATTGTACACACCAACGAAAAGTATCTTTATCTAGTGTATATTTAATTAATTAATTGATATATAAATTAAACTGAACTAGGTGGGGAAATTTTTCCACAGCTTGCAACATAACATACTTATAGCATAACACAATACACCACGATTAAAACATATCACACGACATCCTATATTGAATATATAAAACTGAACCTATGGTGTCACGCATTAAAAAAATCATATGATGTCCCAAAACAAACTTCACATTGTTACGGTGCCCTCTCCTATTTCTTTCGTTTGCCGGCTTAAAGAGTCATATCAGCTCTCCCTACTGATTCTCTGAGGTTCAGGGAGTCTAATGATATATGTGGCGACCAGACCGGCTGCCAGTTAAGGGAAGGAAGTTATATTGTGAGTTGTAAATAAAGGAAAATTGGCGCCCTGTTATAAAATGAAACAGTATCCCCTACGGCAGATATGACCTTTTGGAAGGGACATTAGTCGATCGCGGATTGGCCGACGTAGGTCGCGGGCGACAAATCAGGGCCCGCCATGACGTCACCAAATGCCCCGGGCGGCGCCAACGTCAGAGTTGTTCTGACTTTGGAAGCGACAGGACGCGCCTCGGTCTGCTCTCAAGGATTGGAGGCTCTGCAAGCCTTGTTCAGTGGATTGAGCTGGCCATCGCAGCCCATCATAGTTATTGGAGACCCTGCGCTTCTGGGAAGCAAAAGAGGAACCAAGTTCAGTGAGCAGAGGAGTGCCAAACTTGGAAAATAGTCGGCGACGACGCTGGGCGGCGCCGCTGGTTGGACGTTGAGGTCTGGAAGGTGGGCGGGCAGGCCTAGCTGTGACTGGGGTCACATCCACTGAGAATCTTGGAAGGACGACACCGTGCCTAGGACAAGGAGCAACGCCTTGTGGGAGAGGCGAGTGTGGGGAAACAGTGATTAGCCCAGCGCCCATCGATGAACCAGGATTGGGGCAGCTGAATCTCAGGGATTGGAACGGCGACGACGCGAAGGCTTCACGACACCTGAGGACCTGTGGAACGCCCTGGATCGTCAAGGATCGACCCAAGGAAGCGTGGGAACCTCACACCATCGAGGGACAGGCGTCGTGAGCCAGGAATGTAAGGTAGATCATTTTCCCTCCCATTACCCCTTGTATGAGTAGGCTAGTTAGGCCACAATATTTGCCACAATGTGTATGTGGCAGCAAGACTTGATTACTTTAATAGTAGAATAGGCTGCAAGGCAGCTTGTGTCCAGGACTGTCAGAGAGGACAGTGTGAATGGATGGCAGGACAGTGAAGAAGAGGTGCCGACGTGGTGAAGAGGCCCTCCTGTGAGAGTGTGAGACTCCTGTCTTTCTGCCCAGTTGAAGGAGTGTTGGAGGTCGTGGAAGAAGAGGCTGACGATCTCCAGACTCATTATCCATATTCCATATTCATGTATTACTTGTGATTGTGTGTGTGTGTTCATGTAATTTGCATCAGTAAATCCACACATTTTATTACTGTGTTTGAGTGTGCCTCCATTTATGATATTTCTCTATGAGCATACATTTCTGGCTACAAACAATATATAATACACCCACTGAACTGCGTTGCTGGGGCGCAGATATAATAACCCAGCTGGCGACCTTGCTAAGAGGAAGATAGAGAAGACAGGCGGGAAAGGAGTTCCTGCAATCCTTTTTTGTCTGGCAGGCAAGACTCAGGGAGGTTATGGTTATAGGTAAGCCTGAGTCTTCCTTCACTCCCCCACGGGTCTAGGCCGGAACTGTTAACAGCAATTTCCCCGTGTTTGACTGAAGGGCTTCCAGGGTGAATCAGTGGCACCCCTTTGTGGTGGAAGCAAAGACCTGCGGAGGTGGGCATTGTTGGTCCTCTCTTGTGTGACCAAGGAGACTCCGGTGAATCCAGGGAGTCGGAGGGGCTGAGTATTTGGGCCTTTGGGCCCCTAGCAGCCGAGTGTTAGCAGAGCCCCGGACCGCCCACCCCCACGTGACAAGAGAACTGGCGACCTTGCCAGGATTCGAACCCCGGTAGCCAAGAACTGGGAACTTCGCCAGGAAGCGCGGGTCAAGCTACAGTGTGGCCCAAATTTCAAGACAAGTGTTGCCAGGGTACTAATACAGTGTGGCCAGTGAATTCAGTTGTACTGTTACTCAACCGGCTAAGGGACTGAAACGGTGAAATTAGTGCCTACTAACATGTCTGTGCTGTCGTGTATGCTCAATGATATAGAGATGGAGGAGGACAAAGTAAAGAAATTTATTGACACAAGGGACGAGAGAATTTTGGAGGAGTGTACCAAGGCCCAGCTCCAACAAGTGGCAAACCACTTTGGGATCAGGTTGAGGACGACTAAGGTAGCAGAGCGAAGGATAGAGATCATGGCACAGCTCACAGCTCGAGAGGAGGCGACGGGAGAGGAGCCATCTCAAGAGGAGCCGTCCCGAGGAGAGCCGTCGCAAGGTGAACCGTCCCGACTAGGGCCTCCCCAAGCGCCTACCAGTGTGGAGAGAATTCACAGTGAACATGGGAGCAGTGGAAGGTCCAGCTGTAGTAAGTGGAGCCTGCAACTGGAAATAATGAAGATGCAACTGGAAGCCCAGCTGCGACGAGAGGAGAGAGAAGCGCAAATGCAGCGAGAGGAACGTGCGGCTGAGCTGCAGCGAGAGGAACGTGCGGCTGAGCTGCAGCGAGAGGAACGTGCGGCTGAGCTGCAGCGAGAGGAGCGAGAAGCTCGGCTGCAGCGAGAAGAAGGAGAGAGACAACTGCGACTGGAGGAGATAAAGGCAAAGAAAGAAGTCGAATTGCGTCGCGTTGAACGTGGTCTGCCCTCACTACCTGCACGGCAGGATGACCTCAAGGTAAGGGAACGTGACTTACCTACGTTCGAACCACAAGAAGCTGAGGCGTTCTTCGAACACTTTGAACGGATAGCGACTCTGAAGGAGTGGCCGGAAGATGATTGGGCTGCTCTGGTCCAGGGCAGATTGACTGGTGAGGCCCGGGAAGCCTATAACATGCTGGACCTAGAGGAGTGTACTAGTTACGGCGCGATTAAGAATGCGGTTCTCCATTCATTCCGGCTGACTCCGGAGATGTACCGGAAGCGGTTCAGAGAGTGTACAAGAGCGTCGGGAAAGACTTACGCCGAGACCGCCAGGAATATGGAACGGAAATTCCTACGATGGTTGAAGGCGGAGGAAACGGAGTCGGTGGATGATATCAAACGACTGATAGTGATGGAGAAGTTCATGTCGGTGCTCCATCCTGAGTTGCGAGTAAGGGTGAGAGAAGCAGGTATTAAGGACCTGAAGGCTGCAGCGGACCGAGCCGACATGCTGGAGGAGGTACTACATATCAGGAGGGAGGGGCCGCCCAGACACTCGCCTTACCCCAGGTCGGGAGGGAACCTTAGGAGTTCAGGAGGAGCGAGGACGAGTGGGGACTCTCCCATGAGTAGTGTGCCCGATGAAGTGACGCGGTTCAAGAGCTCAAGAGACGCGGGGAGGAAGCCCCAAGCTGTGAGCAGTGGACCTAACTCGGGAGCGAGTGCTGCAGTCCCGGACACGACGACAAGGAGTCCAAGGAGGACCCAGGGGACGTCTGCAAGTGGTACCGCCAGAGTGACTGGCGAGTGGCCGCCCAGGGGAGGCAGCCGATGCTACAACTGTGGCATGAGAGGACATTATGCCCGCGAGTGTGAGGAGCACCAAAGGAATGTAGGATTAATGTTGGAAGAGGAGAGAGTGTTTGTTCACACCCCATATTATAGTGGACCCAACGTGAATGGCTGGGAAATGAAGTTGGGTGAACATCCCTTCGTTTTCGAGGCCAACGTGAAGTTTGGAAAGTCAGACCCAGTGGAGGTGGCCGTTCTTCGAGATACGGGTGCTGACATAAGTATGGTAACCAGGAGTATTCTCCCCAAGGAATTTAATGATTCACCTGTGGGAGTGGTGAGGATACGCAGTGTGGGGGAGGAATACAGGTTGCCACTTCACGAAGTACAGCTGATTGCCGACTGCGGAGTCGAGAAAGCTATAGTAGCTGTAGCCCCTAAGTTACCCCTAGAGCATGTACAGAGGGTGCTGGGTAATGACCTCGGAGGAGGTAGGATACAACCCGATTGGGCCAGGAGTGCTTATGTAGCAAGCAGCGGTACATCCCTGCCGGGTGAGGTATCGGTCGTTCCAGATGGTAGTGAGGAAGCCGACTTCGCCAGGGGAAACGTCGCCAGAGACGACGACAACGAGGCCGAGAGTGCAGAGAGGTCGTCGGAGGTTGTGGAAAACCCCGACGAGGACCTCCGACTAAGCCTGATGATGCGTGTGGAGGAGTGGCGAGGAGCAGCTGTACAAACGCCTGGGGCGGTGAAGAGGCTGCAGACCGCACTCCCTCCATACAGAAACGTGAATAAAGTAAGCTCAGTGGATGAGCGAACGGCAGTGAGGGGCAGAGTGGAGGAGCCACGACGCAAGGCACCCTATGCCGGCCAGATGAATAGTGGTAGGTGCAAGATGAACCACCGTGGTGAGGTGAGCCACAGGGAGGTGGATGAGCCCAACCACGAACCGAAGAAGACGTCTGCAGGGAAGAGAATCTCATGGAGGAGTGAAGATGTTCGTCGGGAACGAAGGAGCGAGTGGTATAGGAAAGGCAATACGAAGAAAGCAGGGAATAGGTACACCCAGGGTAGGCGCCAGCCTAACCAGAGGGGCATTGGGCCATCGCAAAAGCCTAGTGTGGAAGAACGGAAGCTGCTGGATGGAGTACAGGTTACAAGTGCCACTGTGAGGAGACAACGCACCTACGGGAGAAGAGGAACCGAGAAGAGAGAAGATTGGCGAAGAGGAGATCATGAGAGGAAACATGGAGTACCTGTAGGACGCAGTGGAAATGCAAGACTATCTCGGAGTGCACGACGCGGTGGAGGCGCTGCATGCACTGAATATTACAGTGGTAACGAGCCGTGGGAGTACACTCGTAGCCACGGAGAGGGGATTTCTTGTAGGTGTTCAGGGAACACCCATCACACCCGGTACTATGCGAGGTGGAGATACAATGAGGCAAGTGACTGGCAAGGTGGTACGAGCCACGTCACCAACTGGAGGAGTGACACTTCAGGAACGGAGGGAGCAAGAGTATAGATTGCCCTCTTGAGTGCTGCTCTTCCGATATGACTCTTATTTTAAGGGGAGGGGTATGTTACGGTGCCCTCTCCTATTTCTTTCGTTTGCCGGCTTAAAGAGTCATATCAGCTCTCCCTACTGATTCTCTGAGGTTCAGGGAGTCTAATGATATATGTGGCGACCAGACCGGCTGCCAGTTAAGGGAAGGAAGTTATATTGTGAGTTGTAAATAAAGGAAAATTGGCGCCCTGTTATAAAATGAAACAGTATCCCCTACGGCAGATATGACCTTTTGGAAGGGACATTAGTCGATCGCGGATTGGCCGACGTAGGTCGCGGGCGACAAATCAGGGCCCGCCATGACGTCACCAAATGCCCCGGGCGGCGCCAACGTCAGAGTTGTTCTGACTTTGGAAGCGACAGGACGCGCCTCGGTCTGCTCTCAAGGATTGGAGGCTCTGCAAGCCTTGTTCAGTGGATTGAGCTGGCCATCGCAGCCCATCATAGTTATTGGAGACCCTGCGCTTCTGGGAAGCAAAAGAGGAACCAAGTTCAGTGAGCAGAGGAGTGCCAAACTTGGAAAATAGTCGGCGACGACGCTGGGCGGCGCCGCTGGTTGGACGTTGAGGTCTGGAAGTTGGGCGGGCAGGCCTAGCTGTGACTGGGGTCACATCCACTGAGAATCTTGGAAGGACGACACCGTGCCTAGGACAAGGAGCAACGCCTTGTGGGAGAGGCGAGTGTGGGGAAACAGTGATTAGCCCAGCGCCCATCGATGAACCAGGATTGGGGCAGCTGAATCTCAGGGATTGGAACGGCGACGACGCGAAGGCTTCACGACACCTGAGGACCTGTGGAACGCCCTGGATCGTCAAGGATCGACCCAAGGAAGCGTGGGAACCTCACACCATCGAGGGACAGGCGTCGTGAGCCAGGAATGTAAGGTAGATCATTTTCCCTCCCATTACCCCTTGTATGAGTAGGCTAGTTAGGCCACAATATTTGCTTGTGTATGTGGCAGCAAGACTTGATTACTTTAATAGTAGAATAGGCTGCAAGGCAGCTTGTGTCCAGGACTGTCAGAGAGGACAGTGTGTATGGATGGCAGGACAGTGAAGAAGAGGTGCCGACGTGGTGAAGAGGCCCTCCTGTGAGAGTGTGAGACTCCTGTCTTTCTGCCCAGTTGAAGGAGTGTTGGAGGTCGTGGAAGAAGAGGCTGACGATCTCCAGACTCATTATCCATATTCCATATTCATGTATTACTTGTGATTGTGTGTGTGTGTTCATGTAATTTGCATCAGTAAATCCACACATTTTATTACTGTGTTTGAGTGTGCCTCCATTTATGATATTTCTCTATGAGCATACATTTCTGGCTACAAACAATATATAATACACCCACTGAACTGCGTTGCTGGGGCGCAGATATAATAACCCAGCTGGCGACCTTGCTAAGAGGAAGATAGAGAAGACATGCGGGAAAGGAGTTCCTGCAACCCTTTTTTGTCTGGCAGGCAAGACTCAGGGAGGTTATGGTTATAAGTAAGCCTGAGTCTTCCTTCACTCCCCCACGGGTCTAGGCCGGAACTGTTAACAGCAATTTCCCCGTGTTTGACTGAAGGGCTTCCAGGGTGAATCAGTGGCACCCCTTTGTGGTGGAAGCAAAGACCTGCGGAGGTGGGCATTGTTGGTCCTCTCTTGTGTGACCAAGGAGACTCCGGTGAATCCAGGGAGTCGGAGGGGCTGAGTATTTGGGCCTTTGAGCCCCTAGCAGCCGAGTGTTAGCAGAGCCCCGGACCGCCCACCCCCACGTGACAACATATTATATCAAACAATACACCACCTTAATCTGTGATTTTCACTGACTGTTGGCTGTATTATAACTGCTTGGTAATTGCTATTGGTTTAGCTTACATGACTGCCAGACCCAGCATTGTTCATTACATCTTGTACCGTGTATGAGTACTGTTGATACGAATCTGTATGATCTGGGCTGGGTTGATTAGATAGGATCACTCTCGTTGCGAGATCCCACAATTTTTAAATTGATTCCAACTACCCTCCTCACTCGTCTGGGTGACTTGTAATTGGTACTGATCTGTTCTTATTTAAGGAATTATCACAGTTGTTGGTTTAACAGAATCTACAGGAGGCGATGAGTTAAACCGCAATACCAGACCTCTCATGAATTCTCCTCATGCAGAAGGTATGAGATTTATTCCTTGCATTCTCTTTTTCGAGAGAATGTAATTGTTGTAATAGTCAGATCCACCAGAACACCAGTGTCCTTGATGTTAGAATGGACTTACAGTTCATCCAATTTCACCCCATTTTTTTGAAGATGTCTTGCGGTCGCCCAAGACCAATTACGTGTAGGTCAGACAGGATCTTGTCAACAACAATGGCATACACCAGTAGTGTGTACCTACCAAGACGGACATATGGCTTCCCCCACACCATAAGCCTGGAGTCCTGAATTAGTAAGATACTGTCATGTTCATAGAAAACAGTACCATCCGTTTGTATGTGTTGTGGCTCAGAGGCGAGCAGGGGATAAACAACAGAGAGCGTACAGGACGCCCGCCAAGCTTGGTAGCTACTAGTCATGTATCAGTTCAAGTATTAAAGTCAGTAACCAAGCAATGGCTTTATATCAACCCTACAACCAAGACTTCCTCAGTAACACACAACACCACATTGGCGACGAGGATGAACTGTGAACGCAGGTATTTGTTCAGCTCAAAACAAGGAGAAGCATGCTGTCTCACACCTAGAGGAAGAGGAAAGTTGTGCTGTCTGTGAACACCATACCCGACGCTGTGTGCTAACCAATGCTGTGTGCTAACCAATGCTGTGTGCTATCCAGTGCTGAGTGCTAATCCCAGCTATGAGCTAACCAATGCTATGTGCTGACTGAAGCTGTGTACTGAGGAATCTGGAAATCTGCTTACGCTGTGCACGAAACGCCACTTTGATGCTGTATACAAAACCTGATGTTATGTATACGAAACGCGCTCTGTGCTACAATTCTTCACGCTGTGAACTGACTGCTGTGACAACTGCTATACCAACTGCTGTACCAACTGCTGTACCAACTGCTGCCAACTGCTGTACCAACTGCTGCCAACTGCTGTACCAACTGCTGTACCAACTGCTGCCAACTGCTGTACCAACTGCTGCCAACTGCTGTACCAACTGCTGTACCAACTGCTGTACCAACTGCTGCCAACTGCTGTACCAACTGCTGTACCAACTGCTGCCAACTGCTGTACCAACTGCTGCCAACTACTGTACCAACTGCTGTACCAACTGCTAACAACTGCTAACAACTGCTGTGCCAACTGCTAACAACTGCTGTGCCAACTGCTAACAACTGCTGTGCCAACTGCTGACAACTGCTGTGCTGCTGTGAGTAGGAACAACACATGTACACAAGGGCTAGGTAAGAAGTCAGTTGCTGCTGTATTGTGCTCTGCTGTGAACTTTTGCATTAAAATTCTTGTGTGCTTTGCAAAATTAAAGTAATTACAGTGAATTCTTAACTAACATATACAGTGCAGCAAGTGTTTAATATTCTGAGGAACATTTAAGTGATAAGTTTACATTTATTCAGTAAAAATGGCAAATATACCTCAGTTTCCTGCATTTGATCCTGACTGTGAGCAGACAAACCTGTCACAGAGGTGGATCAAATGGCTTAAAAGGTTTGAAAATTTGTTGATAGTTTCTGACATCAAAAGTGCTGAAAGAAAGCGTGCCTTTCTACTTCATTATGCAGGTGATAGAGTTTGTGACATCTTTGACACACTGAAAGACACTGGTGGTGCCAAAGATTATGACACTGCCAAAGCCAAATTAACAGAACATTTCAAACCAAGACAAAATACTGCAATGGAAATTATGCACTTCAAGAGAGCCAGACAACTCTGTAATGGAACCGTGGATCAATACCACACACGCCTGCAGGGTTTAGCAGCCCATTGTGAGTTTGCTGATGTTGACAAAGAAATCAAACAGCAAATAATTGAAGCATGCACATCTACACGTCTCCGTCGAAGAGCTCTAGAACTTGATGATGAAAGTTCTCTTACCAAGATACTGGATATGGCTCGTCGAATGGAAGATGCTGCACGTGATGCTCGTGTCATGGAGTGCAGTGCCAACAACGGTTCTGCCACTGTTACTAACAGTAATGAGGTAGGTAAGGTTCAGGGAGGACACCCTGATCAAAGAAGATATCATGCCAAACCTAACAACAAATTGAGCAGAGAGCCACATCACAACTGGAGTCATGGAACAAGACTCAAGCAGTCACAACGACCCACATCAGAAGGTGTCAACAATAAATGTCACAACTGTTGAGGAGACTACCCACACCAAGATAATGTTTGTCCTGCACAAGGTAAGAAGTGCTATGAGTGTGGAAAACTAGGTCATTTTAGTGCTATGTGTCGTTCCGCACTAAAAAAACCACAGTCAATGAATAAAAGCACTGTACGAGGATCAGGTCATAGGGTTCGAGGTGGCAAACACAATATTGCACCTAATATCCAGAATGTTAATAATGTACAAGACAACATTTCATTACAACTAGTCTCAGATGACAGTGAATGTGATTATATTTATGGAGTACAATCAATCACAGAATGGAATGATCTCCCAAACAACCCAGAGACTATAGTATACATTGCTGGTATTTGTCTCAAAGTTCTCATTGACTCTGGATCAAACATTGACACCATTGCTGAATGTCACTATGAGAAATTTAAAAAACAGTTCCCAAAGCTTGAAAACTATAATGGCAAAGCCACTGCCTATGCTTCAAAGGTAGCCTTGCCAGTGATTGGAACTTTCACTGCAGAGATTAAGTCAAAGAATGCAATGCTCATTACTACATTCCATGTTGTTTGGAATGCAAAGGAGTCTCTACTCAGTTACAAGACTTCAACCAAATTGGGGCTACTTCAGCTTTCTAATGCTGTAGCAGTGGAATCTGCAAACAATGTTGATGCTATAGTTGCTGAATTTTCTGATCGATTTGAATCCATAGGTTGTTATACTGATAGCAAAGTACATCTGCATATCAACCCAGATGTAATTCCAGTTGCCCAACCACATCGCCGACAACCATTCCATACTCGCAAGAAAGTCGATGCCGAACTGGATAGGCTGATGGAACTAGATATCATTGAACCAGTAACAGGCCCAGCACCATGGGTAAGCCCAATTGTCACTCCACCAAAGCCGAAGAATCCAGATGAGATACGCATTTGTGTGGACATGCGTGTTCAACAAGGCAATAATGCGTGAACGCCATCCTACACCCACTGTAGATGATATGATTTACCGCTTGAATGGTGCAACTGTATTTAGCAAGTTAGATTTAAACAAGCGCTAACATCAGCTTGAACTTGATGATGAGAGTCGCTTCATCACAACGTTTACGACACATCGAGGTCTGTATAGGTACAAGCGCCTGAGTTTTGGTATCAACAGTGCTGCTTAGGTATTCCAGCACATCATCAGCCAGGTATTGCAAGATATACCTAATGCTGACAACATGTCTGATGATATCATTGTTTATGGCCGTACCCAAGCTGAACACGACAAAGTTCTTCGTGCAACGTTGCAACGCTTACGAGAAAAGAATCTGACGCTAAGCCGAGCAAAGTGTGAGTTCAATCAACATGAAATTGAATTCTTTGGACATGTACTTAGTGACAAAGGTCTGTCTCCAGATCCTAAGAAAGTTGCAGATATCAAGAATGCTGCACCTCCTTCAACGTCCACTGAAGTACATAGTTTTCTGGGAATGGCAAACTACTGTTCTCACTTCATTCCAGATTTTGCTACCATTACGAAGCCTCTACGTGAGCTCCTGAAGAAAAATGCATCATGGTACTGGAGCGATATCGAGCAAAATGCATTTGATGCTGTGAAAGATGCACTAGTAGAGAATGTGACTGCTGCGTACTTTGATCCATCAATGGACACTGAGTTAACGGTGGATGCTAGTCCTGTTGGTTTAGGTGCTATTTTAGCCCAACAAAAACCTGGTCAACCAGATTCCAGAGTAGTAATTGCCTACGCCAGCCGTTCTCTCACTGATGTTGAGCAACGATACAGTCGAACATAGAAGGAAGCTCTTGCTCTTGTATGGGGCTGTGAACACTTCAATGTGTATCTGCTTGGTGCACCCTTCTCGACGATAGTCACTGACCACAGACCTTTGGAGACCATCTTTAATAATCCAAAGTCCAAACCACCAGCTCGCATTGAGAGATGGGCTCTTCGTCTGCAACCATACAACTTTACGGTGAAATACAAGCCGGGTGCAGGCAATCCTGCTGATTAAATCAGTCGACAAACTGCCAACAGTTTCACCATCACCAAGCATCAGCAAGTTGCCGAGGAATATGTACACTCTGTAACCTGTGATGCAGTCCCTAAGGCTATCACTCTTGATGAAATCCGTACTGCAACCCTAGAGGACCCAACTCTGCAAGCAACAGTGGATGCATTGACTAAGAAAAAGTTTCCACGCATCCCACCCTCAGGAGTTGACCAAGATGCATTCAAAGCACTTGAACGCATCCAGACAGAATTAAGTGTTACGTAACAATGCGACACCGTGCTGCGAGGTACTCGTATCGTCATTCCAGCTGTTGTCCAGCAACGTGCTCTGAAGCTTGCACATCAAGGACACCAAGGTCTTGTTAGGACCAAACAGCTGCTACGAGAAAACGTGTGGTTTCCTGGCATTGATCGTCAAGCAAAGGATATGCATGATGCCTGTGTCCCTTGCCAAGCTGCAGTGGATACTTCAAGACCAACACCTCTACAACCTTCACCACTACCTGCTGCACCATGGATGGAAGTATCGATGGACTTCTGCGGACCGCTATCAACTGGAAAGTATTTGATGGTAGTCATTGATGATTACTCACGTTATCCAGAAGTAGAAATCATCACTTCAACATCTGCAAAGGCTGTCATCCCGAAGCTCGACAAGATCTTTTCAAACTTTGGCATTCCTGAAGTTGTCAAGACGGACAATGGACCGCCATTCAATGGACAAGACTTTGTCAACTTTGCTGAGCATATTGGATTCAAACACCGCCGTGTGATGCCACTACATCCTCAAGCAAATGGAGAAGTCGAGAGATTCATGCAACCTCTCATGAAAGTAGTGCGCTGTGCTCATGCCGAAGGACGAACATGGAAACAAGCTATGTATGCTTTTCTCAGGAACTACCGTGCAACACCACATGGAACACTGGGCAAGTCGCCTGGCGAACTTTTATTTGGACGTCCAATGAGGATCGCACTTCTTGTCATGCCAGCCGAGGTAACGGATAAACGTCTCGCTCAGAAGGATGCACTAGCCAAGGGCAAAATGAAAATTGCTCATGATCAATGTGCATAGAAACAATTCATAAAGGTTGGAGACACTGTTCTAGTTAAAAAGAAAAAAAGACGGAAAGCTAGATATGCCGTATGGTGCAAAACTATATAAAGTGATTAGTGTAAAAAGGAACTATGGTAACAGCTAGTAATAGAGATCATAGTATAACACGTAATATGGCCTATTTCAAAGTGATTCCAACTTGTGTAGAAAATGATGAAGTGCAAAGTTGTACAAAGGAAAAATAAAAAATGAGCTATAACCCGACAAACAATTCATCAAGGGATATTCTTGTATTTAAGGACTCTTGTCCTAACGGTCATGTTAAACGCCCTACACGATTTGATGATTGTGTTCCCATGTAATACAAAGTTTTTACTTTTTATGCTCAACTAAATTTAATATTGTCTGAATAATGCAGATCTCTCATTCAATATTTTGTAACTTTGTAGTACAGTTTCTTTCATGTTTGTTTAACATTGCCTATGTATCTTTAACATTGAAATCCTATGTGGTAAAGATTAAGTTGTTTAAATTCTTTGTGTGCTTAATTAATGTTAAATGTATGCAATATCTCTTGATATTTTAATAACTTACTTTGAGTCAATAACTTTGCTTTGTGCTACAAGCATGGTAGACATCCTGTTGTCATTCTTTTTAAAGAAAAGGAAGGATGTCATGTTCACAGAAAACGGTACCATCCGTTTGTGTGTGTTGTGGCTCAGAGGCGAGAAGGGGATATACAACACAGAGAGCGTACAGGACGCCTGCCAAGCTTGGTAGCTACTAGTGATGTATCAGTTTAAGTATTAAAGTCAGTAACCAAGCAATGGCATTATATCAACCCTACAACCAAGACTTCCTCAGTAACACACAACACCACAGATACCAAGAAATGTTTAATGTTACCAGAGTAATGGGGGATTAATTTAATGCCTTCTGTCACCCCCATTGGTGATGAATGTCTAATGGGAGTCTTTATCAAACAACTTTCTAATATTTTTTTGCTCCTTTATGACTAATTAATTATGTTGGTTGGAAGGTTTCAACTGCATTAGCTCTGAACAACAAGGCATTAATATTATCGTCTACCTTACAGTATTTGCTGTAAGGTAGCACCAGCAAATTCACACTTGCTGTGTCATAAGTTGGCAAGCATCTAGTGCACCGTTGCAAGTGCTGTACACGACTGATATGGTTTGATAATCTGGGTAGGTAAAGCCTCTGTATATTGAATGATCCTACTTGTAAAACAAGTAGTTCCATCCAACTGTGGCACAAACTGGAGACTCAAGCTTCCAGTGTACAGATAAAACAACAGGTAAAGATTGGAACACCAGAGAGTTTCCCATGCTACCTTGCATCCCTTTAAAATGTGCAGCCTTAGGATTGTAGTTAGCGTGGGTTTGTCAGGGGTCACCTGACTGAGTTTGTCATGTGGCTTAATTTTGGCAAAGGTTCGCAAGATTGATAGCTGGTTTTAGACACTTTGGCTTTTCTCTTTGGGTAAGAAACGCTTTATTAAGGTGTGAGCAAATAGTTGTTAGAATGTCAGTAAGTACTTTTCACTGTATAATAAGTTTTAAAAACATCTCAGCTTCAATGGTGTTGATATATGTGCAGAGGGAAATTAATAATGACTCCACCTCAAAACGAAAACTCTGTATGGACTCTGCAATGTTGGTTGGTGGAGGCAAGTCTAGCAGGTGGAAAGTATGATGGTCATAAACAGTTAAGCATTATTATGTTTCCACCTTAGTAACTTGATTATATTATGGTGACTATCATCGATGTGGTTTATATTTACTATCACAGACTTAACTTCCACTTTCAGAGGCTCTTTCAAGTAGGTAAACTTAGTTTTATTACTTATGTTTGTTTGGGAATAATACATGTGGAGGGATTCCCCAAATTCCTTCCAGTTTCGCCAATTTTCCTTTCAACGGTGGTTAAATTAGATGTGAGGAGGATTTACATTCTGTTGTGCTTTAATATTATTTAATTTATGGAACTTGGCTAGGACATTATCCTCATACTGAGCAAAGCTGTATTGAATATGATCGAACTGATCAGTTACTGACTTGTCAACTGGGACTTTCTTCATATAGTTTGCAGCTGCATGGTTCACTTCCTGGAACATGTTTTATGCTACTTGTGAATTACTGTCCAGTAACGCAAGACTCATGTTATGATCAGTTGCTAACTGTTCGCACTTATATAATTACCATGTCAAGTGACTCTTAACCCTTAAGTGTAACAAATAGGTGGGGGGATGGGACCCGTTACATATAAATAAAATAAAGCTGACTTGTGAGTACTCGTCTACTCGAGCACTCGCCCAAGTTCCTGTACAGTGACGGACTGGGTCTAAAAATAATGGTTGCCAGGAGACAAAGGGGCCACCCACGACTATTAGGCGGTCATTTAATTTTATAAGAAAAAATACCTAAGTGGGAAAAAGGTACAATCAATTTTTTTTTTCAAATTATATGTATATTTTTAGTAATTACATTAGGCATTACACACACACAACACAATAACGTGATACATCAAATGAACAAATCCACAAGGGCAGTGACGTGGATTTGAACCTGCGTCCGGGAGCATCCCAGTCGCTTCCTTAATCGACTGAGCTACGACATGGTAAAAAGAGATGAAACCGAAGTTCTACTGAACTTACTGGATCCTGCAGCCTCTCCGAGACACAAACCAGGGTTCGAATCCTCGTCACGGCCCTTGTGGATTTGTACATTAGGCATCCTTCAGTCTCAGGAGGCTATGGAGTGGCGTTCTGGTTGTCACTCCTGGTGCAGCGAAGTCTGCAAACTAAGTCTGATTCTGATCTGTCTTCCTGGCTACTGGCTATCCTTCTCTATCTCTTAGTAATTACAGTATATATATATATGTATATGTATATATATATATATATATATATATATATATATATATATATATATATATATATATATATATATATATATATATATATATATATATATATATATATATATATATATATATATATGTCGTACCTAGTAGCCAGAACGCACTTCTCAGCCTACTATGCAAGGCCCGATTTGCCTAATAAGCCAAGTTTTCATGAATTAATTGTTTTTCGACTACCTAACCTACCTAACCTAACCTAACCTAACTTTTTCGGTTACCTAACCTAACCTAACCTATAGAGATAGGTTAGGTTAGGTTAGGTAGGGTTGGTTAGGTTCAATCATATATCTACGTTAATTTTAACTCCAATAAAATAAAATTGACCTCATACATAATGAAATGAGTAGCTTTATTGTTTCATAAGAAAAAAATTATATAAAATATATTAATTCAGGAAAACTTGGCTTATTAGGCAAATCAGGCCTTGCATAGTTGGCTGAGAAGTGCGTTCTGGCTACTAGGTACGACATATATATATATATATATATATATATATATATATATATATATATATATATATATATATATATATATATATATATATATATATATATATATGTGTATATGTCGTACCTAGTAGCCAGAACGCACTTCTCAGCCTACTATGCAAGGCCCGATATGCCTAATAAGCCAAGTTTTCCTGAAATAATATATTTTCTCAATTTTTTTTCTTATGAAATGATAAAGCTACCCATTTCATTATGTATGAGGTCAATTTTTTTTATTGGATTTAAAATTAATGTAGATATATGACCGGACCTAACCAGCCCTACCTAACCTAACCTAACCTATCTTTATAGGTTAGGTTAGGTTAGGTTCCGAAAAAGTTAGGTTAGGTTAGGTTAGGTAGTCGAAAAACAATTAATTCATGAAAACGTGGCTTATTAGGCAATTCGGGCCTTGCATAGTAGGCTGAGAAGTGCGTTCTGGCTACTAGGTACGACATTATATATATATATATATATATATATATATATATATATATATATATATATATATATATATATATATATATATATATATATATATATATTTATGTATTGAATTTAAAATTAACATATCTGCGGAACTAAAATTGCGGAATTAAAATTAAAAATCTTTAATCTGAAAAAAATCTAAAATCTTTAAAAATCTGCGGAATTAAAATTAAAAATCTGCAGAACTGCGATGGCAGACCAATATGGTCGTCATGGTCTGGTATGTCGTAAATCACAGGGTAAAATTGCAAGACATGAAGACGTCAACGACATCATCAAGAGGAGCCTCGCCACAGCCCGCTGCCTGGCACAAAGAGAACCACACTTATCCAGACCTAACGACCCTCAAAAGCGCCCTGATGGGGTCACCTTGCTACCTTGGAAGGATGGTAAGCAAGTGGTATGGGACTACACGTGCGCTGCCACACTGGCCAGTACCTACCTCCACTACAGCACTCGTGAAAGCGGTGGTGCTGCTTCTTTCAGGGAATCGCAGAAAATTATTAAATACAGAGGTCTAGCACACTGCTACAGCTTTGTTCTGATCAGCTCGGAGACCCTCAGTTCGTGGGGAAAATGTGCATTGAAGTTCCTGAAGGAATTGGGGGACAAATTGATCAGCGCTACAAAAGACCAGAGAGCAAAAAGTTTCTTGTTCCAGCGCCTCAGTGTTGCGATTCAGAGGGGAAATGCCTGTTGCGTCTTGGGCACTAGTCCAACTTCAGAGGAATTCGAAGAAGTGTTTGACTTGCAACAATGATCGAACCCGTCTGTGACATTCATCAATGTTTCCCATTGTTGTGTTTATCAAGAGATCCATAACCTTTAATCACCTTTTTGCATTATTATTTTTGTATCAACCCATGTATATCTTGTAACCATCAAATGCATAATAAAGCACAAAAAATAAAAAAGGAAGGGGGTGGTAGGGGAAAAGCACACAGAAACTGTATTGGAGGGGATCTAAACATTCCCTCTAATGCGTTATGCGTGGTTTCCTCCGAGGCTATGGGTCCCCTTCTTCCAGCTAGAGGTGGTACTCCCTTCATGTATATATATATATACATATATATTTATGTATATATTTATGTATATATATATATATATATATATATATATATATATATATATATATATATATATATATATATATATATATATATATATATACATATTGTGACGATAATCTCTTTCAAGAGAGATTGAGCATGCTCTTCCCTACATCATTACATCTTTAAAGTACAAGATACTATATAGAAGATACGTCCACCAGTATCGCCAAACGTTTTGCCCAGGAAGCAAATCGTACCATGCACACCCCGACACCTGCTACAGCCGCCGTAACCAGCAAACTGCTCATACTCCGCCTACCTGTTGCTGAATGGCTGGTGTCTCGCCTCACCTGCACTCACACCACCACCGAGAGTCGACGTCTGGGCAGCAGCACGCCGAACTCCTCAGAATATCTCTGTGCTCCATGGAGTTTACATCTCTCGCTGGTAGACTAAGCCTTGGCTTTCGTGTACTAAGGGAGGTGGCAGCTTGAAGCCAGTATTCTAGCACCTCACATTTTATTTATATTGCTATCACTATAACTTGTCTTAGAGTTACTTTTCATTGCCAGTGATTATTCCTGTTGTTTTGTTTGTTGACTTGTCCTGCATTTTATGAGATTGCCTTTATTCATGTCTTGTTTTCTTGAGTAATTAAAATTTCATTGTTTATATACTTGTGTTTTGTGTGTCTTCCCATTACCTTACCACAGACGAAAGGACAAACTTTTCTTTTTTTTTGTTATGTGACGAGGCCCTGCCTCCAGCTTTTGAAACAGCCGAACACCAATGCTTTACCGTCACTTTACATGGGGGCCTGTCCGGGAGCTTCACTCAGGTACTGGTAGCAAATTGTAAATTTGTGGTAAGTGTATTTGGCTTTGGTAAAGTAACTTTTCACTATTTTCAATATTCAATTTTATTTTCATATGGTGCTTTGTTTATTGTGCATTTCGAGAGTAGCATATGGTGAAGGTGAGAAAACTTTGGATTACGTGGTGACTGTAGGCCTCAGTCATTCTCTTAATTGGTCATCTCTCCCTCCATGTTATTACTCGTGTTTACCATCTTTTGTCCCTAGTATATTTTTCATATTTTCGGCAGATCATTATATTGGTACCCTGGTACTGTGGTCTGTCCCTCGGGTCAAGAGCACTTAATCTTCTGCAATCTGACGGTAGGAGGATAAAGAGGGCCATAGTTCCTCTCGCACGAACTTTAGTTGCTGAATTGGGACCTCAGTAGCAGTTCTCGTCACCAGTTGACACCTCGCACTCCTACACGTCGGTCAGAGATGATGATATTTACATTGGTAGGGAATTAGCCTTCTTTTTCAGAGCACAAAAGTTCGCTAATTCTGTAAGTATCATAATAATTTCAGTGGGAAAAACTTGCTTATGTCCTATAGAGACTCGGCAAGGTATGCCTACATTCTTGGACTACCTAATTCACTTTTGAGGCAATTAACTGTTTCATTTGTTTTAGAAACTCAGTTTCGCTTATTTAGTAGGATTTTCTTGCCCTTATCCTCTTACATTGAGTACCGGGTACAAGATTTCCTGCGACCTTGATTTATTAATCATTTATCATCTTGAAATTAACATTAATTGTTAACGATTCCACAGGATAGGTACCAGTTGCCACGTTGTCCTGTTTCTGACATTCACCATATCACAACAGTATATTCGTTGTGCATTTATTTGCTAATTTCACCATGTTTCGTCTCCAAGCTTTCCGTACAGATCTAGCAGGTGAAATAGGGACTTTAAGTCGTGCCAAGAGAACTGAATTACAAACTCTTGCACATGAGTATCAACTAGAAGTTCCCTACCAAGCCAACAAAAATGAAATACATAACCTGCTACTGGATCATCTCTTAGAGGAAGGTAAGATAGACTCTGAAACTCACGAAACTTACTTTATTGCAGATAAAACTGATTTGGCAACGATGAAACTCAAAATAGAGCTTGCCAAGATCGAACGCGAACAACAAAGAGAAGCCCTCGAGCAACAAAGGAAAGCAGCTGCCATACGAAAAGAAGAACAAGAACGTGAGATTGCAATACTCCGTGAACGTGAACGAATACAGCTGGAAACAAAACAACGCCAAATGGAGATGCAACGCGGACATGACAAACAACAAGCAGCTGTGGCTATGGATTGTCGTCAACGAGAATTCGCATTGGAAACTACACACCTTGCTCAACGCCAGCATGATACTGCCAATCTTCCCGTCAGTTTCAATATATCATATGCAAGTAAGTTAATGCCACCATTCGTAGAGACAGAAGTTGATGTGTTTTTTACCACCTTTGAAACCCTTGCTAATCAACTTAGTTGGCCTGCCGACCAATGGGCAACCCTTCTCAGAGTACATCTTACAGGTAGAGCTGCAGTTACACTCAGTACTTTGGCGACTGAGAATGACTACCAGACTCTGAAACAACCAGTGTTGGACGCCTACCTTCTCTCCACCGAAAGTTATCGAAGGAAATTCCGTGACCACCTGAAGGCAAGTACCACTACCTTTCTCGAATTTGCTAATACCCAAAGGATATATTTTATGAAATGGCTGGAAGCAGCACATGTCTCTACCTTTGCAGAACTCATCATCCTCATGCTAGTTGAAGAATTCTTGAGGCGTGTGCCGCCTCCTGTCCGCCTTTATTTAGCAGATAAAGAAGAAACCGACTACCTAAAGTGTGCTAAGTCGGCTGACACTTACAGCCTCATCCACCGGCTGACACCAGAACCATCTTCCAGTAAGAAGTCTTGGTACAGTTACGAGAAAGTGAGTACCGATCAAGCTGGCTCGCAATTATACTGTAAGTATTGTAGACTCTATGGACATACCATAGATAAATGTGGTAAGTCTCAATACAAAGGAAATACTGAATCACCTAAACCCAAACAGACTCCTCCTAAGTCCGGTAAGCCTGTGATGAATGTTGGTGTTCATGGTAATGATTTTTCTCTTTTCAGTAAACACCTGTATACTGGAACTGTCTTTACCAACGGCTCAAATCCGGAGGGACGTTTCAAACTGAAGATCTTGAGGGACACAGCGGCTCTTCAATCAATTATTTTGAAATCAGCTGTGCCCAATATCGCCTACACCGGAGAAACTGTCTTCATCACAGACCTCACTGCTACCACTCCTTATCCTCTCGCCAGAGTCCACCTGGATTGTCCCTTCGTGACCGGAGAAGTCCAAGTCGCCGTGAGGGAAAAGCCTTTTCCCATGCCTGGAGTGCAACTTCTCCTGGGCAACGACTTGGCAGAAGACCTGCAACCGACCAACCTAATCATCATGGACCAACCCCAAATGTGTACCTCTGTAATGGATAATCCCATCTTTGAGTATGTTACAGCAAAGGTTCAAGAGAGTGATGAAGTTTCTCCTCCGGTTTTAGTGACCACCCGTGCCCAAGCTGCACGACCACAGCCAGCTGACTCTACTGATACCGCTGTTCCTCAAGACCCTCAGAAACTACCCCTGAATCTGACCAAGTTGGAGTTCCGTAAGTTACAGAGAGAAGATCTTACCTTGACACCATTATTTTTCCAGGCTGAGACTCAACCTGACAGTATTCCTGGGTTCTTCCTAGAGAACGAGTTGCTCTACCGCAGATATAGACCCAGTAAACTGAAGGAGGAGGACGATTGGGCCAACGTCGAACAACTAGTGATTCCTGCCAGCCTGCGGCCCACTATTCTACACCTGGCCCACGGAGCATTCTCCCACTACGGATTTAACAAGACCTACCACGGAATCCGTCAAGACTACTACTGGCCAGGTATGGTAAATAGCGTCAAACAGTGTCATACATGTCAGATGGCAGGTAAACCAAACATCTCTATCCCCAGAGCACCACTGACTCCCATACAGGTGCCTGCAGAACCTTTCCACAGACTTATTATAGACTGTGTTGGTCCTTTACCTCGGACCAGTTCAGGTAACGCCTATATCTTAACCATCCTGTTGTAACGGGGGGTGGGGGGAAATAACTCTATCTCGTCCATTATTCCACCCCCCAGTTAACTAACGAGGCCGGGGGAAACAGCTCTCTCTAGTCCGTTATCCCGTCCTCAGTTAGCTAACTATTCTAGAGCACCTCCAGAGTTCCTAAGGCAGCCTCTCTCGTTCAACACCTTGTAACCTAGGTATTTGACTACCTAGGTGCTAAGACTACAAGGCGCCGTAACTGGATCAGCTACCCGAAACTCTAGAGAGAACTCTAGAATACAGAATCATTGCCACAAACGTAAAAGAGAAAACGAAAGGAAAGAAATGAATAGTGATGTAATTAGTGAGGGTTTGGGGTGAGAGGTAGGGAGGTGGGAGGAGCGAGGAGGGTCATTAGTAAAAAATGAGCGTTTAGAGAAGGCTGGAGGGAGAGGTGTAGATAGGTAGAAGTAAAAGAGTAGATAGTAGAAGTAGAAGAGTAGATAGTAGAAGACGAAATGCTGCCACCATCCATTCATGATCATTACATACAAGACAAGGAATGGAACTTGCCTGTATCACAAAATTCTCAAAGGATGTTATCATGAGTTCATTATTAGTATGTTCCCTCTGTACCATGTATCAACTCCAAACATGTACTCATTTATATCATGAACCCAGTAACCACAGAGGCTTTCTCAAATCCTCAACTCAAAGCTCTAGGGAACAAAGTTAAACACAATTTAAATAATAAATTCATAATTATATTTCACATGAAGTATCATAATTTAGCAATTCAATTAAAATGTTCCAGTTTAATATGCAAAGTGAGTCATCATCCAAGAATTCGAGAACCCTACAACTTGACTGCCCCTGATCATCACACAACATATGTAAACACGACCAAGTCACCTAAATGTTCACTCACCGAGGACTGAGTCTAAGTTGAATAGAGAGGGGGGGGGGGGTCTGCAATTTTCAGGCAGCGTCACCCCCCGTCTGGTGACGGCCTATCTCGACGGCTGGCCTCTGCTCTGCTCCGCTGGCCGGTCTCCTATTGCTTCATGCTCGATAGCTCTCCGAGTTTATATTGGGGAACCTAGTAGCTAACTCCGCCCACAAGTAGATAGCCTCCGGCACTACCAAGCCACTCCTTAAACGTCGGCATGTTTGAAGGCTACCCGGCTCCAATTATACGCTTAGCGGAAGCAAGGTGAAATTCTCATGATCTGACCTCAGGTCACTTGGGGTCGTTAACGGTTAGAGGTGTGAGATCTCAGGCAGACAACTGGCGCCTCTCAGATCCTTGTCTGTGACTCATGTACTCTATATATATTTTAAATAAACTAACTCAAACACTTTTACAGTGTTACATCTCCCCTTCTCCCCGAAATAAAGTTTTTGCAACACTGCTAAAGCAAGCTAGCTGTGTGCAACAACTTTATTAACGAAAAAAAAAATACATCCTAATTAAACAAATATACATCATCCAACTCTAAAAAAATTAAATATGTAGACAGACGTCCATTGTCTCTGGCTGGGCGACGTCACTGCTTGGTCTTGTAGATAGTCCTGTACCACATTTCTTCAACACAACTGCCTCCGTCACTTCTCCGTCGTTAACGCACAACAACCCTTGGTCAACCCGAAAGCCGTTACTACTTGAACTGCGCACAGGACCGTGGAATTCGGTTGTCCCAGCTGATCTGTAATTGGCCCTACGTCAGTCACCATGAGAGACGTATATTGGGGTTCTTCACAGCTATAGGGACTACAAGTTTCGAGACCTTCATATAGTTGCCAACAGTAGAAATCCCATCCTACTCTTCTTCCTCCCTGTTGCTCCAGCACGCCTCCTTCAGAGAGCTACTTCTGACAGCCACATCAAGTCCGCACGACACAGGATGAATCACTCAACAGAGCAACATGCTTGCAGGAGGGGCGGCCAGTTAAGGCAAACGATCCTGTCTTGCAATTACGCTCCCTGCAATGATGCTGACACCAGCAAGGGACACGAGGCATCGTGTCTCACTCAGCTTGTCTTATCTTCTTCTTCTTCTTTCTTCTTTCTTCTCTCTTCCTTCTTCTCTCTTCTTTCTTCTCTCTTCTTTCTTCTCTCTTCTTTCTTGTCTCTTCCTCCTCCCATGGGTCTTTGACAAGCGACCTGGGGTCCATTGGGGTCCGTCCGTCCTGGGGTCCATCCTGGGTAGACCGATGTTGGTGGGACAGACTGGAGTCGTTGTTGCTCCTCTTCCATTTTTACTGGGTCGTCTGGGGTCGTCTGCAGAACGACCTGGGGTCCACTGGGGCTCCGCTGGGGTCCGTCCGTCTTGGGGTCCAATGGGTAGACCAATGTTGACCGACCGAGAGGGCTGCATCTTGGGGTCCCCTGGGGTGGTGATGGTGGTGGAGCCATGACCTCCAGGTAGTGGGCTGGTCGTGGTGGTGGTGATAAACGCCCCTGAGTGTGGTACACAGCAGCCGTCTCCCTCTTCTGTATATGCGTCGCGCCTCTCCTCTGGCTCCCACCTGTGAATTGAACATAAAGGCGACAATACCCGTGTTCCATGCTGTTGTGTGACCCGAGGACTGAGTCTAAGTTGAATAGAGAGGGGGGGGGGGGTCTGCAATTTTCAGGCAGCGTCACCCCCCGTCTGGTGACGGCCTATCTCGACGGCTGGCCTCTGCTCTGCTCCGCTTGCCGGTCTCCTATTGCTTCATGCTCGATAGCTCTCCGAGTTTATATTGGGGAACCTAGTAGCTAACTCCGCCCACAAGTAGATAGCCTCCGGCACTACCAAGCCACTCCTTAAACGTCGGCATGTTTGAAGGCTACCCGGCTCCAATTATACGCTTAGCGGAAGCAAGGTGAAATTCTCATGATCTGACCTCAGGTCACTTGGGGTCGTTAACGGTTAGAGGTGTGAGATCTCAGGCAGACAACTGGCGCCTCTCAGATCCTTGTCTGTGACTCATGTACTCTATATATATTTTAAATAAACTAACTCAAACACTTTTACAGTGTTACACTGTGTCCTACCACCAGATTCCCCATAGCAGTTCCAGTAAAGAACATTACGGCTGCTACGGTTGTGAAACACTTATTGAAGATCTTCACCCAGTATGGATTTCCAAGGGAGGTTCAGAGTGACTGTGGCACCAACTTCACCAGTGATCTCTTCAAGAGGACACTGGAAGAGTTCAACATCAAACAGGTATTGTCCAGCCCCTATCATCCTACTTCACAGGGTTTTCTTGAGCGTAGTCATCAGACTATTAAAGCACTCCTGAAGAAGTTTTGTAATGAAACCTCTAAGGATTGGGATAAGCAAATTGACCTGATAATGTGTATCTTTAGAAATCTTTCCAATGAGTCTCTAGGAGTATCTCCTTATGAGATGCTCTACGGACGTAAGTGCCGTACTCCTCTCAATGCTTTCAAAGACTCTCTACGTGATGCCACCTTCAGTGAGCATCAGAATGTGCCCCAGTTTCTTCAAAACCTACAACACATTCTAGAGAGAGTCCACAGTTTTGCCCAAGATAATCTATTGAAAGCACAGGAGAGGATGAAGACTCATTACGACCAGACCAGCAAAGTAAGGAAATTTAAACCGGGAGACTTCGTGCTTGCTTATTTCCCTATCCCAGGTTCTCCTTTACAAAACAGGTTTTCAGGACCCTACCGCATCAAGGAGTGCAGAAACAACCACAACTACGTTCTAGAGACTCCAGATAGGCGGCGGAATACCCAGTTGTGCTACGTCAACCTCCTGAAGCTATATAACGGTACTCCTCCCACTGTCATGATAACCTACTCTTCCTTTAAAGAGCCATACCTCCACAGTGAGATCTTCCCTGCTTCTTCTCCCGAAAGCACTGACAAGGAGTCAGCGCTTTCCAATTCGGAAATCCTAACTGATCTTCACAATTATTTTCAGGACAATCATAGTGCACCTCTCATCAAGATCTTCAAAGAACATCAGGAGTTGTTCCGAGATGATCCACAAGAGTGTAATGTTACCCAGCACGACATCCAACTGCTCCCTGACACCCGGCCGATTCGTCAACCCTTCTACCGAATCAGCCTTAGCAAGAAGGAAGTCATGCGTACTGAGGTGAAGTACCTCTTGGATCATGGACTGGCTACACCTTGTGAGTCCCCCTGGGCCTCACCCTGTATCTTGGTGCCAAAACCCCAAGGTAAGGTGAGACTGTGTACGGATTACCGTAAATTAAATAATGTGACTGTCAAGGATGCATACCCCTTGCCAAGGATAGATGACATTCTTGACGCCATTGGTAATGCCCTGTACTTGTCCCAAGTGGACTTGCTTAAGGGATATTACCAAGTGTGTCTAACAGAGCGAGCCAAAGAAATATCTGCCTTTATCACTCCCTTTGGACTTTTCAGATATGAACGCCTTCCTTTCGGACTATGTAATGCCCCGGCCACCTTTCAGAGAGCTGTCAACCGCGTCATCCAGGGCTTGGATAACACCTACGCCTATTTGGATGATATCGTTATAGCATCCAACACCTGGAGCGAACATCTGCTCCAGCTGCAACGACTGTTCGCCAAGCTCCTGACAGCCGGCCTCACCATCAACTTGGGCAAGTCCACCTTTGCCAAAGGTAAAGTGCGTTATCTGGGTCATGTAATTGGGAGTGGCTGCCTAGCTCCGTTAGACACACACACTCAAGCCTTCCAGCATTATCCACAGCCTACCACCAGGAAGCAGCTCCTGCGCTTCCTTGGTCTTGCCTCCTACTACCGTAAGTTTATGAGAAATTTTAGTACGGTAGCAACACCATTAATCACTTTAACCAGTCCCAAGCAACGGTATAATTGGACCATGCAGCAAACCGTTGCTTTCGAACAACTCAAATTCCTCCTCTGTTCTAATCCTTTTCTCGCCTCGCCAGATATCACCAAGCCTTTCGTCCTTCATGTCGACGCCAGTGGTACCGGCATCGGTGGTGTCTTGATGCAGCAACGAGGCGAGGAGGTTCTACCTGTCAGCTACTACAGCTACAAGTTGAAACCCCACCAGAGGAACTACAGTACTATCGAGAAGGAGCTACTCTCCATCGTCCTGAATCTCCAGCACTTTGCTCCATACCTACAAGGTGCCAGGTCTACCACCATCTTTTCAGACCACAATCCTCTCCGCTTCTTACATCAAGCCCAATTCAATAACCAACGTCTTCTACGATGGGCTTTATATCTGCAAGATTTCAACCTGGAGATCCACTATATCAAGGGTTCTGACAACATCATAGCCGACGCCCTCTCCAGAGTCTATGAAGTAGAAGCGACTCCAACAATCACTCCACCACATGAAGACGTAACTTCTTCCAGAACCACAGGCTTCGGGGGAGAGTGTGACGATAATCTCTTTCAAGAGAGATTGAGCCTGCTCTTCCCTACATCATTACGTCTTTAAAGTACAAGATACTATATAGAAGATACGTCCACCAGTATCGCCAAACGTTTTGCCCAGGAAGCAAATCGTACCATGCACACCCCGACACCTGCTACAGCCGCCGTAACCAGCAAACTGCTCATACTCCGCCTGCCTGTTGCTAATTGGCTGGTGTCTCGCCTCACCTGCACTCACACCACCACCGAGAGCCGACGTCTGGGCAGCAGCACTCAGAATATCTCTGTGCTCCATGGAGTTTACATCTCTCGCTGGTAGACTAAGCCTTGGCTTTCGTGTACTAAGGGAGGTGGCAGCTTGAAGCCAGTATTCCAGCACCTCACATTTTATTTATATTGCTATCACTAACTTACTTGTCTTAGAGTAACTTTTCATTGCCAGTGATTATTCTTGTTGTTTTGTTTGTTGACATGTCCTGCATTTTATGAGATTGCCTTTATTCATGTCTTGTTTTCTAGAGTAATTAAAATTTCATTGTTTATATACTTGTGTTTTGTGTGTCTTCCCATTACCTTACCACAGACGAAAGGACAAACTTCTCTTTTTTTTTGTTATGTGACGAGGCCCTGCCCCCAGCTTTTGAAACAGCCGAACACCAACGCTTTACTGTCACAATACATATATATATATATATATATATATATATATATATATATGTATATATATATATATATATATATATATATATATATATATATATATATATATATATATATATATATATATATATATATATATATATATGTATATTGGTCCACGAGCAATCGAGGAGGTCCTGGCTGCAAAACTCACTGACCTAAAGAGAATGCTGTACAGGATTGACAAGATTGATGCCCATGATGCTCTCTTTCTCCTCACAAGATGCCTGTCTCTTCCTCAGTTGACCTACTTTCTGAGATGTTCTCCATCCTACAGCAGCCCTAAGTTAAACGTGTATGACACCCTTCTGAGGTTCATGCTGGTGAAAGTCCTGAACCTGCCATTGGACGACTCTCAGTGGGAGCAAGCAACCCTTCCTGTAAGATTCGGCGGCCTTGGTGTCCGCACAGCCTCCCAAATTGCTCTACCAGCCTTCCTTTCCTCCTCCCATGCATCGCACGACCTCGTCAGAGATATTTTACCTGCAACCCTGAGAGATTCAGCAGGAATACACGATCCTGCTTTCACTAAATGTTGAAATCAGTGGGATGTTCTTGCAGCCCCAGCAACCATTATAGAGCCAACAAAACAACACAAACAGTCCGGCTGGGACCACCCTCTAGTGGAAAAAGTAGCTGATGCCATGCTCAGTGTCGCAACATCAGACAAGGAGAAAGCCCGCCTCAGAGCAGTGCGTGCCCCCCATGCAGAAGACTTCCTCCTGGCAGTACCCATGTCAGCAATGGGCACGCGCCTAGATCCAGAATCCCTTCATGTAGCAGTGGCCCTCCGCCTTGGTGCCCCAATTCACACTGAATACAAGTGTATTTGCAACAGGGAGGAAGCAGACCAATACGGACTGCATGGGTTGCATTGCGGAAGCACAAAGGGCTGGCATGCAAGACACAACGAGGTCAATGACATCATCAAGAGAAGCCTCGTCTCAGCTAGGTGCCCAGCGGAGAGAGAACCTCGCATCCTAAGGGTCCAAAACCAGTATTTCCCCATACTTCGCCCTGATGGCATCACCATATACTCATGGAAGGAGGGTAGACAGTTGGTGTGGGACTACACATGTGTATCCACCCTGGCTGACACCTATGTACACTTCGGAGCTGATCAAGCAGGTGGGGCGGCCAACCACAGGGAAACAGCTAAATCACTCAAGTACAGGCGACTGGAAGGTCAATACCTCTTTGTTCCCATAGCGTCTGAGACGCATGGCCCGTGGGGCAAGAGTGCCTTGGGATTTCTCAAGGAATTGGGTTCCAAGCTCATTGACGTCACCAGAGACCCAAGGGCTTCCAGTTTTTTGTTTCAGCGTCTCTGTGTGGCGATCCAGAGGGGAAATGCTTGCTGCGTCCTCGGTTCCTGTCCAGAAGCGGAGGAGCTTCAAGAGATCCATAACCTTTAGGCATTTGTCTTGTATGTTTTGTAACCTTTAAATACACAATAAAGGAAAAAAAAAAAAAAAAAAAAAAAAAAAAAAAGGGAAAGGGGGTGGTAGGAGAAAAGCACACAGAAACTGTATTGGAGAGGACCTACATTCCCTCCAATGCATTATGTGTGGTTTACTCCGAGGCTATGGGTCCCCCTTCTTCCAGCCAGAGGTGGTACTCCCTTCCCTTTTGTTTTATATATATATATATATATATATATATATATATATATATATATATATATATATATATATATATATATATATATATTGGTGTATACTGGAAGCAGGTTTTCTTTCAAACATGTTTCATTGAATATGACCGCATATTCTGTATTTATTATTTTTTGGTTTAGGGCTTCTATCCCTCTAACTATTTTCTTAGCATCAGGGCTTAATTGAAATAGGAGTTCTCCAAAACTCATTTTCGTACTTTTAAGGTGAAGAAAAGAAGTGATTTACTATAGAGTGTATTACACTTATTTGTATAATTTGCACGACGTTTCGAACCTCCATGGTTCATTCTCAAGTGAACAGATCTTACAATACTAGTTGGTTTTATACCCGCATTAGGTCAGGTGATAATACAATGAAGGTGAAAACATGGGGGGATACATAAGGGATAAACATAGGGGATAAACATTAATCCAGTGTAATTGGCCAATTACACTGGATTAATCTTAATACGAGGCATCTCCTATCTAAACACAAAGATTAATCCAGTGTAATTGGCCAATTACACTGGATTAATCTTTGTGTTTAGATAGGAGATGCCTCGTATGGGCCAATAAGCCTTCTGCAGCCCCTATGTTTATCCCTTATGTATCCCCCCATGTTTTCACCTTCATTGTATTATCACCTGACCTAATGCGGGTATAAAATCAACTAGTATTGTAAGATCTGTTCACTTGAGACTGAACCATTGAGGTTCGAAACGTCGTGCAAATTATACAAATAAGTGTAATACACTCTATAGTAAATCACTTCTTTTCTTCACCTTAAAAGTACGAAAATGAGTTTTGGAGAACTCCTATTTCAATTAAGCCCTGATGCTAAGAAAATAGTTAAAGGGATAGAAGCCCTAAACCAGAAAATAATAAATACAGAATATGCGGTCATATTCAATGAAATATATATATATATATATATATATATATATATATATATATATATATATATATATATATATATATATATATATATATATGTATATATATATATATAAATATATATATATAAATATATATATATATATATATATATATATATATATATATATATATATATATATATATATATATATATATATATATATATATATATATATAAATATATATATATATATATATATATATATATATATATATATATATATATATATATATATATCAATGTCGTACCTAGTAGCCAGAACTCACTTCTCAGCCTACTATGCAAGGCCCGATTTGCCTAATAAGCCTAGTTTTCATGAATTAATGTTTTTTCGACAACCTAACCTACCTAACCTAACCTAACCTAACGTTTTCGGCTACCTAACCTAACCTAACCTATAAAGATAGGTTAGGTTAGGTTAGGTAGGGTTTGTTAGGTTCGGTCATATATCTACTTTAATTTTAACTCCAATAAAAAAAAATTGACCTCATACATAATGAAATGGATAGCTTTATCATTTCATAAGAAAAAAATTAGAGAAAATATATTAATTCAGTAAAACTTGGCTTATTAGGCAAATCGGGCCTCGCATAGTAGGCTGAGAAGTGAGTTCTGGCTACTAGGTACGACATCAATATATATATATATATATATATATATATATATATATATATATATATATATATATATATATATATATATATATATATATATATATATATATATATATATATTGGTGTATACTGGCAGCAGGTTTTCTTTCAAACATGTTTCATTGAATATCACTTCTTTTCTTCACCTTAAAAGTACGAAAATGAGTTTTGGAGAACTCCTATTCCAATTAAGCCCTGATGCTAAGAAAATAGTTAGAGGGATAGAAGCCCTAAACCAGAAAATAATAAATACAGAATATGCGGTCATATTCAATGAAACATATATATATATATATATATATATATATATATATATATATATATATATATATATATATATATATACATATATATATATATATATATATATATATATATATATATATATATATATATATATATATATATATATACATATATATATATATATATAGACCAGCACCCCAACCACCGATTTCTGAAGCCCATAAGCAATCCAGCTGGGATTGCCCCATTGCCGACCAAGAAGCTGCGACTTTGCTAGAAGCTGCGACAACACCACATGACACTGCCCGAGTTAGAGCTGTTGCAGCTCCCCATGCAGGTGATTTCCTATTAGCAACCCCAATGTCAGCAACCGGCACCCGTTTCTCACCATAGGCCCTCCGAATTGCCGTGGCTCTCCGCCTCACTGCCCCAATCCACATCGAATACAGGTGTATTTGCGGCGAGGCAGAGGCTGACAGATACGGACGGCATGGCCTTCCCTGCCAAAGGATTGGAGGATGGCATGCAAGACACGGCGAGGTCAATGACATTATTAAGAGAAGCCTTACAACAGCCGGTTGTCCAGCAGAGAGAGCCCCGTTACCTAATGTCCCGCAACTCTGATGAGCCTGTCGGTCGCCCAGACGGAATCACGGTGAACCCCTGGAAGAATGGTAGACAGTTGGTGTGGGACTACACTTGCGTTTCAACTTTAGCCAACACCTATGTTGACTTCAATGCTACACAAGCAGGAGGAGCTGCCAATCACCGGGAAGCGGCCAAGTCACGTAAATACAGAGACCTTGAGCACCACTACAATTTTGTCCCCATTGCCTCAGAGACTCTTGGTGCCTGGGGTAAAAGTGCTGCTAGCTTTTTGAAGGAGTTGGGGTCTAAGCTAATCGAAACAACTAGAGACCCTAGAGCTGCCAGCTTTCTTTTTCAGCGCCTTAGTGTTGCAATCCAGAAAGGAAATGCTCACTTCATCCATGGTTCCTGCCCGCCATCTGAGGAGCTGGAGGAGCTGTTCAACTCGTGACAAGCAGCCTTGTACCCTGCATGTAATCAATATTGTAACTTTTTTTTGTGTAATGACATTTTCAAATAAAGTTAGATAAATATACATTCATACCAAAAGAATAGGGGTGGCAGGAGAAGAAAATATCAAAATGTTCAGTGAGGATCCACAAGGTCTTCTCTGAGTACTCTTTATTTTCTTCTCCGAGGCTATGGGTCCCTACACTTGCACCAGAGGTGGTACCTCTCCTATATACATATATATATATATATATATATATATATATATATATATATATATATATATATATATATATATATATATATATATATATATATATATATATATATATATAACTGAAAACTCACACCCCATAAGTGACTCGAACCCATACTGCCAAGAGCAACGCAACTGGTATGTACAGGGACGCCTTAATCCGCTTGACCATCACGACCGGACATAAGGAAGTGATAGCCGAAGCTATTTGAACCACTTCCCCGCCGGCACTCGGATGGTAATCTTGGGCATAGCATTTTATCAAATCACCTCATTCTTTGGGGCACACGTGAGGAACACAAACGCAAACAAGCCTGAATGGTCCCAGGACTATATACAACTGAAAACTCACACCCCAGAAGTGACTCGAACCCATACTGCCAGGAGCAACGCAACTGGTATGTACAGGGACGCCTTAATCCGCTTGACCATCACGACCGGACATAAGGAAGTGATAGCCGAAGCTATTTGAACCACTTCCCCGCCGGCACTCGGATGGTAATCTTGGGCATAGCATTTTATCCCAGCGCCCGCCGATGTCGCTGGTCACGACTGACACCCAAGCTTCTCTCAGCCAAGAGGAGCCATCAAGTGACGACAGGTACGGCTCATGCCAAGTGTGTGACAAGGTGTGGAGACTCAAGCGTAACGGAGATGTGCGCAAGCATACTCGCAACGGAACCGATTGTCCGGGTATGTGGCGGCCTCCCAAAGAGAGTATCAATCAAGGCCCCACTCCAGCAGTCAGGGAAAACACCTCCAACAGCTTCATTTCGACTGAGAATCTACTAGAAGCCATCAAAGCAACATCGGTTGGAACCTTGCAGCACATCCCCAAAGCTGCCCTGCCCCAAGCAGCAGCCAAACTATCCAGCCACTTGAAATAGGTCAATGACTCCCCCGGAACTATCCAAGCATGGCGCAACCTTCTCCTATTTGGAAACATATGCCTAGCTGTCCCTGCAAGGAGAGACAAATCACTAGCTTCCTCAGTCATTATGGCTATAAATAGTTTTCCCAGAGAGGACAACCATGCACGCCTCCTCACCCGTGCCAAAAACACCCACTGCAGGAAAGGTATTAACAGCAGAACCGAGGCATCCAAAATCAGAGCAACAATCAGCAAGAAAATAGAAGAAGGCAACACAATAGGGGCAATCAGAATCATCACTAGTGAAGACACAGTTGCCACCAGAGATGCTGATACAGCACAAGCCCTGAGGGAAAAACACCCACCCAGAGCTCCTCGTGACGACAGTGTTCCCCTAGTCGTTGTCACCAGAGCAGAACCCCTGTGTGTGCTCGAATCCATGGTGCATAAAGCAGCTTTATCTTTCCCACCAGGATCAGCAGGTGGCTTCACAGGACTAGGACCCAACCACATCAAACAAATGCTCAATCCTGCACTGGGAGACATTGCACAGGGCCTCCTGGTGGAACTAACTAGATTCGCCAACACATGTCTAGCTGGCAACATACCAGAGACCATACGGCCTCTCTTTTTTGGCGCTACCCTCTGTGCCCTGAGGAAAAAAGATGGAGGAATCAGACCGATAGCTGTGGGCAATTCACTCCGGCGTCTCGTCGCTTAGGCTGCTGCTAGAGCAGTTAGTCAGGCAGCAGCCAACATGCTGAAGCCAAAACAGCTTGGGTTTGGCATTCCCTAATGGTGTGAGGCAGCGGCTCATACAGCTAGAGCCTACATTGCCAACATTACGGATGAAAAAGCCCTGATAAAGCTGGACTTCAAAAGTGCTTTCAATCTAGTTAAAAGGGATGCAGTACTCAGTGCGGTTCATCGCCTTTTTCCTTCCCTCTACCCGTTTGTAAACTCATGCTACAGCAAGAATCTAACGCTGCTTTTTGGGGAACATGAAATTGAATCACAAGAATGTGTCCAACAGGGTGACCCCCTTGCTTCTTTTCTTTCCTGCCTAGTTATCAAGGAAGTCACCGATAACCTGTCCATTGAGCTCAACATTTGGTTTTTGGACGATGGTACTCTAGCCGGCTCCCCAGCCTCACTCTTGGACGACATAAGAATAATTCAGGAGCAAGGAGCAAGCCTAGGCCTCACCCTGAACCCTTCCAAGTGTGAAATAACCTCCAACAACCAGCACATAATAGAGCAAATAAAGGTTGTTTTACCTGACATTCATACAATCAACCCTGAGGGCAGCACACTCCTAGGTGCTCCTCTTGGAAGGATTTCCATCGACGAGGTCCTTCGTAAGAAGATCACTGACCTGAAGAGGATGAACGAGAGGATTGAAGACATCGATGCTCATGATGCACCTTACCTCATCACCAGATGCTTGTCCCTCCCCATGCTGACCTATTTTCTAAGATGTTCGCCATCTTTCAACACAATTAAATTAGAAGTGTACGACAGCTTGCTGATATCAACACTAGAAAAAGCCCTCAAACTTTCCCTCAGCGACTCACAGTGGAAACAGGCCTCCCTTCCTGTCAGACTCGGGGGCCTTGGCGTGTGCACAGCAACACAAACAGCTGTACCAGCCTTCTTGTCCTCTTCAGTGGGATCTGACAACTTGGTGAAAGAAATCCTACCTGAGCACCTAGTTCAACAGGCAGGGGTACATGATCCCAGCTTCACAGACTGCACAACCAAATGGGTCTCTCTCTCGCAGGACCAGCACCCCAACCACCACCTTCTGAAGCTCATAAGCAATCCAGCTTGGATCGCCCCATTGCCGACCAAGAAGCTGCGACTTTGCTAGAAGCTGCAACAACACCACATGACGCTGCCGGACTTAGAGCTGTAGCAGCTCCCCATGCAGGTGATTTCCAATTACCAACCGCAATGTCAGGTACAGGCACCCGTCTCACACCGCAGGCCCTCCGAACTGCCGTGGCTCTTTGCCTCGCTGTCCCAATCCACACCGAATACAGGTGTATTTGCGGCGAGGCAGAGGCCAACATTTACAGACGGCATGGCCTTCTCTGCCAAAGGACAGGAGGATGGCATGCAAGACACGGCGAGGTCAATGACATTATTAAGAGAAGCCTTACCACAGCCAGTTGTCCAGCAGAGAGAGAGCCCCGTTACCTAATGTCCCGCATCTCTGATGAGCCTGTCGGTCACCCAGACGGAATCACGGTGAACCCCTGGAAGAATGGTAGACAGTTGGTGCGGGACTACACTTGTGTTTCAACTTTAGCCAATACTTATGTTGACTTCAGTGCTACACAAGCAGGAGCTGTCAATCTCCGGGAAGCGACCAAGTCACGTAAATACAGAGACATTGAGCACCACTACAATTTTGTTCCTCAATGCCTCAGAGACACTTGGTGCCTGGGGTAAAAGTGCTGCTAGCTTTTTGAAGGAGTTGGGGGTCTAAGCTAATCGAAACAACTAGAGATCCTAGAGCTGCCAGTTTTCTTTTTCAGCGCCTTAGTGTGACAATCCAGAGAGGAAATGGTCACTGCATCCATGGTTCCTGCCCGCCATCTGAGGAGCTGGAGGAGCTATTCAACTTGTGACAAGCAGCCTTGTACCCTGCATGTAATCAATATTGTAACTTTTTTTGTGTAATGACATTTTCAAATAAAGTTAGAAAAATATACACACATACCAAAAGAATAGGTGTGGTAGGAGAAGAAAATATCAAAGTGTCAGTGAGGATCTACAAGGTCTTCTCTGAGTACTCTTTATTTTCTTCTCCGAGGCTATGGGTCATTACACTTGCACCGGAGGTGGTACCCCTTCTGGGGGAAAAAATATGTATATATATATGTATATATATATATATATTATTAAATATGACCGAAAAAGTAAGATTAATAATTCTAACGAATTTTCTCAATCTTTCGTACATTTCTTTTCACTGTTGGAGGTAAATCAAAAATCAATTCTCCAAAATTCATTTTTATTTCTAGTCTGACGCGACACGAGCACGCTTCGTAAAACTTATTACATTTTCAAAGACTTTAGTTCACAAATACACAACTGAATAGAACTTACGCATCTCCGATTTTATATCTACATTTGAGTGAGGTGGAAGGGGTGATGTGGCATTAACACAAGACAGAACAAGATGTGGCATTAATAGGGTATAATTTCATCAACACAAGACAGAACAAGCGTATTAATAGGGTATTAATTTCATCAACACAAGACAGAACACGAAACAATGGATATTGAATAGAAGTGTTTGTAGAAAGCCTATTGGTCCATATTTCTTGATGCTTCTATATTGGAGCGGAGTCTTGAGGTGGGTAGAATATAGTTGTGCAATAATTGGCTGTTGATTGCTGGTGTTGACTTCTTGATGTGTAGTGCCTCGCAAACGTCAAGCCGCCTGCTATCGCTGTATCTATCGATGATTTCTGTGTTGTTTACTAGGATTTCTCTGGCGATGGTTTGATTGTGGGAAGAGATTATATGTTCCTTAATGGAGCCCTGTTGCTTATGCATCGTTAAACGCCTAGAAAGAGATGTTGTTGTCTTGCCTATATACTGGGTTTTTTGGAGCTTACAGTCCCCAAGAGGACATTTGAAGGCATAGACGACGTTAGTCTCTTTTAAAGCGTTCTGTTTTGTGTCTGGAGAGTTTCTCATGAGTAGGCTGGCCGTTTTTCTGGTTTTATAGTAAATCGACAGTTGTATCCTCTGATTTTTGTCTGTAGGGATAACGTTTCTATTAACAATATCTTTCAGGACCCTTTCCTCCGTTTTATGAGCTGTGGAAAAGAAGTTCCTGTAAAATAGTCTAATAGGGGGTATAGGTATTGTGTTAGTTGTCTCTTCAGAGGTTGCATGGCTTTTCACTTTCCTTCTTATGATGTCTTCGACGAAACCATTGGAGAAGCCGTTATTGACTAGGACCTGCCTTACAGGTCCTAGTCAATAACGCCTGCCTTACAGTAAGGCAGGTCCTAGTCAATAACGGCTTCTCCAATGGTTTCGTCGAAGACATAAGAAGGAAAGTGAAAAGCCATGCAACCTCTGAAGAGACAACTAACACAACACCTATACCCCCTATTAGACTATTTTACAGGAACTTGTTTTCCACAGCTCATAAAACGGAGGAAAGGGTCCTGAAAGATATTTTTTTTTTTTTTTTTTTTTTTTTTTTTTTTTTTTTTTTTTTTTTTTTTTTTTTTTTTTAGATATATACAAGAGTTGTTACATTCTTGCACAGCCACTAGAACGCGTAGCGTTTCGGGCAAGTCCTTAATCCTATGGTCCCTGGAATACGATCCCCTGCCGCGAAGAAATCGTTTGAAATGTTAATAGAAACGTTATCCCTACAAACAAAAATCAGAGGATACAACTGACGATTTACTATAAAACCAGAAAAACGGCCAGCCTACTCATGAGAAACTCTCCAGACACAAAACAGAACGCTTTAAAAGAACCTAACGTCGTCTATGCCTTCAAATGCCCACTTGGGGACTGTAAGCTCCAAAAAACCCAGTATATAGGCAAGACAACAACATCTCTTTCTAGGCGTTTAACGATGCATAAGCAACAGGGCTCCATTAAGGAACATATAATCTCTTCCCACAACCAAACCATCGCCAGAGAAATCCTAGTAAACAACACAGAAATCATCAATAGATACAGCGATAGCAGGCGGCTTGACGTTTGCGAGGCACTACACATCAAGAAGTCAACACCAGCAATTAACAGCCAATTATTGCACAACTATATTCTACCCACCTCAAGACTCCGCTCCAATATAGAAGCATCAAGAAATATGGACCAATAGGCTTTCTACAAACACTTCTATTCAATATCCATTGTTTCGTGTTCTGTCTTGTGTTGATGAAATTAATACCCTATTAATACTCTTGTTCTGTCTTGTGTTGATGAAATTAATACCCTATTAATGCCACATCTTGTTCTGTCTTGTGTTAATGCCACATCACCCCTTCCACCTCACTCAAATGTAGATATAAAATCGGAGATGCGTAAGTTCTATTCAGTTGTGTATTTGTGAACTAAAGTCTTTGAAAATGTAATAAGTTTTACGAAACGCGCTCGTGTCGCGTCAGACTAGAAATAAAAATGAATTTTGGAGAATTGATTTTTGATTTACCTCCAACAGTGAAAAGAAATGTACGAAAGATTGAGAAAATTCGTGTTAGAATTATTAATCTTACTTTTTCGGTCATATTTAATAATATATGTCTACAGGAAAGACTGCTACCAAAATATACTAGTATATATATATATATATATATATATATATATATATATATATATATATATATATATATATATATATATATATATATATATATATATATATATATATATATATATATATATATATATATATATATGCGAACAAGCCTGAATGGTCCCCAGGACAATATGCAACTGAAAACTCACACCCCAGAAGTGACTCGAACCCATACTCCCAGATGCCACGCAACTGGTATGTACAAGACGCCTTAATCCACTTGACCATCACGACCGGACAAAATGAGGTGATAGCCGAGGCTATTTGAACCACCCCACCGCCGGCACTCGGATAGTAATCTTGGGCATAGCATTTTACCAAATCACCTCATTCTTTGGGGCACACGTGAGGAACACAAATGCGAACAAGCCTGAATGGTCCCCAGGACAATATGCAACTGAAAACTCACACCCCAGAAGTGACTCGAACCCATACTCTCAGATGCCACGCAACTGGTATGTACAAGACGCCTTAATCCACTTGACCATCACGACCGGACAAAATGAGGTGATAGCCGAGGCTATTTGAACCACCCCACCGCCGGCACTCGGATAGTAATCTTGGGCATAGCATTTTACCAAATCACCTCATTCTTTGGGGCACACGTGAGGAACACAAATGCGAACAAGCCTGAATGGTCCCCAGGACAATATGCAACTGAAAACTCACACCCCAGAAGTGACTCGAACCCATACTCCCAGTTGCCACGCAACTGGTATGTACAAGACGCCTTAATCCACTTGACCATCACGACCGGACAAAATGAGGTGATAGCCGAGGCTATTTGAACCACCCCACCGCCGGCACTCGGATAGTAATCTTGGGCATAGCATTTTACCAAATCACCTCATTCTTTGGGGCACACGTGAGGAACACAAATGCGAACAAGCCTGAATGGTCCCCAGGACAATATGCAACTGAAAACTCACACCCTAGAAGTGACTCGAACCCATACTCCCAGATGCCACGCAACTGGTATGTACAATTCGCCTTAATCCACTTGACCATCACGACCGGACAAAATGAGGTGATAGCCGAGGCTATTTGAACCACCCCACCGCCGGCACTCGGATAGTAATCTTGGGCATGGCATTTTACCAAATCACCTCATTCTTTGGGGCACACGTGAGGAACACAAATGCGAACAAGCCTGAATGGTCCCCAGGACAATATGCAACTGAAAACTCACACCCCAGAAGTGACTCGAACCCATACTCCCAGTTGCCACGCAACTGGTATGTACAAGACGCCTTAATCCACTTGACCATCACGACCGGACAAAATGAGGTGATAGCCGAGGCTATTTGAACCACCCCACCGCCGGCACTCGGATAGTAATCTTGGGCATAGCATTTTACCAAATCACCTCATTCTTTGGGGCACACGTGAGGAACACAAATGCGAACAAGCCTGAATGGTCCCCAGGACAATATGCAACTGAAAACTCACACCCTAGAAGTGACTCGAACCCATACTCCCAGATGCCACGCAACTGGTATGTACAATTCGCCTTAATCCACTTGACCATCACGACCGGACAAAATGAGGTGATAGCCGAGGCTATTTGAACCACCCCACCGCCGGCACTCGGATAGTAATCTTGGGCATAGCATTTTACCAAATCACCTCATTCTATGGGGCACACGTGAGGAACACAAATGCGAACAAGCCTGAATGGTCCCCAGGACAATATGCAACTGAAAACTCACACCCCAGAAGTGACTCGAACCCATACTCCCAGATGCCACGCAACTGGTATGTACAAGACGCCTTAATCCACTTGACCATCACGACCGGACAAAATGAGGTGATAGCCGAGGCTATTTGAACCACCCCACCGCCGGCACTCGGATAGTAATCTTGGGCATAGCATTTTACCAAATCACCTCATTCTTTGGGGCACACGTGAGGAACACAAATGCGAACAAGCCTGAATGGTCCCCAGGACAATATGCAACTGAAAACTCACACCCCAGAAGTGACTCGAACCCATACTCCCAGATGCCACGCAACTGGTATGTACAAGACGCCTTAATCCACTTGACCATCACGACCGGACAAAATGAGGTGATAGCCGAGGCTATTTGAACCACCCCACCGCCGGCACTCGGATAGTAATCTTGGGCATAGCATTTTACCAAATCACCTCATTCTTTGGGGCACACGTGAGGAACACAAATGCGAACAAGCCTGAATGGTCCCCAGGACAATATGCAACTGAAAACTCACACCCCAGAAGTGACTCGAACCCATACTCCCAGATGCCACGCAACTGGTATGTACAAGACGCCTTAATCCACTTGACCATCACGACCGGACAAAATGAGGTGATAGCCGAGGCTATTTGAACCACCCCACCGCCGGCACTCGGATAGTAATCTTGGGCATAGCATTTTACCAAATCACCTCATTCTTTGGGGCACACGTGAGGAACACAAATGCGAACAAGCCTGAATGGTCCCCAGGACAATATGCAACTGAAAACTCACACCCCAGATGTGACTCGAACCCATACTCCCAGATGCCACGCAACTGGTATGTACAAGACGCCTTAATCCACTTGACCATCACAACCGGACAAAATGAGGTGATAGCCGAGGCTATTTGAACCACCCCACCGCCGGCACTCGGATAGTAATCTTGGGCATAGCATTTTACCAAATCACCTCATTCTTTGGGGCACACGTGAGGAACACAAATGCGAACAAGCCTGAATGGTCCCCAGGACAATATGCAACTGAAAACTCACACCCCAGAAGTGACTCGAACCCATACTCCCAGATGCCACGCAACTGGTATGTACAAGACGCCTTAATCCACTTGACCATCACGACCGGACAAAATGAGGTGATAGCCGAGGCTATTTGAACCACCCCACCGCCGGCACTCGGATAGTAATCTTGGGCATAGCATTTTACCAAATCACCTCATTCTTTGGGGCACACGTGAGGAACCCATACTCCCAGATGCCACGCAACTGGTATGTACAAGACGCCTTGTGTTCCTCACGTGTGCCCCAAAGAATGAGGTGATTTGGTAAAATGCTATGCCCAAGATTACTATCCGAGTGCCGGCGGTGGGGTGGTTCAAATAGCCTCGGCTATCACCTCATTTTGTCCGGTCGTGATGGTCAAGTGGATTAAGGCGTCTTGTACATACCAGTTGCGTGGCATCTGGGAGTATGGGTTCGAGTCACTTCTGGGGTATGAGTTTTCAGTTGCATATTGTCCTGGGGACCATTCAGGCTTGTTCGCATTTGTGTTCCTCACGTGTGCCCCAAAGAATGAGGTGATTTGGTAAAATGCTATGCCCAAGATTACTATCCGAGTGCCGGCGGTGGGGTGGTTCAAATAGCCTCGGCTATCACCTCATTTTGTCCGGTCGTGATGGTCAAGTGGATTAAGGCGTCTTGTACATACCAGTTGCGTGGCATCTGGGAGTATGGGTTCGAGTCACTTCTGGGGTGTGAGTTCTCAGTTGCATATTGTCCTGGGGACCATTCAGGCTTGTTCGCATTTGTGTTCCTCACGTGTGCCCCAAAGAATGAGGTGATTTGGTAAAATGCTATGCCCAAGATTACTATCCGAGTGCCGGCGGTGGGGTGGTTCAAATAGCCTCGGCTATCACCTCATTTTGTCCGGTCGTGATGGTCAAGTGGATTAAGGCGTCTTGTACATACCAGTTGCGTGGCATCTGGGAGTATGGGTTCGAGTCACTTCTGGGGTGTGAGTTTTCAGTTGCATATTGTCCTGGGGACCATTCAGGCTTGTTCGCATTTGTGTTCCTCACGTGTGCCCCAAAGAATGAGGTGATTTGGTAAAATGCTATGCCCAAGATTACTATCCGAGTGCCGGCGGTGGGGTGGTTCAAATAGCCTCGGCTATCACCTCATTTTGTCCGGTCGTGATGGTCAAGTGGATTAAGGCGTCTTGTACATACCAGTTGCGTGGCATCTGGGAGTATGGGTTCGAGTCACTTCTGGGGTGTGAGTTTTCAGTTGCATATTGTCCTGGGAACCATTCAGGCTTGTTCGCATTTGTGTTCCTCACGTGTGCCCCAAAGAATGAGGTGATTTGGTAAAATGCTATGCCCAAGATTACTATCCGAGTGCCAGCGGTGGGGTGGTTCAAATAGCCTCGGCTATCACCTCATTTTGTCCGGTCGTGATGGTCAAGTGGATTAAGGCGTCTTGTACATACCAGTTGCGTGGCATCTGGGAGTATGGGTTCGAGTCACTTCTGGGGTGTGAGTTTTCAGTTATATATATATATATATATATATATATATATATATATATATATATATATATATATATATATATATATATATATATATATATATATATATATATTAGTATATTTTGGTATCAGTCTTTCCTGTAGACATATATTATTAAATATGACCGAAAAAGTAAGATTAATAATTTTAACACGAATTTTCTCGATCTTTCTTACGTTTCTTTTCACTGTTGATGGTAATTCAAAGATCAATTCTCCAAAATACATTTTTATTTCTAGTCTGACGCGACACTTAAGCGCGTTTCGTAAAACTTATTACATTTTCAAAGACTTTAGTTTACACACACACACAAAACTTTAACTGAATAGAGCTTAACCATCTTTCGAGTTTTTATACCTACATTTGGGTGAAGTGACATGTTACAATAGTTTTGGATGAGGTGAAAATAAGCTTTTAACACAAGACAGAACACGAAACAATATATATATATATATATATATATATATATATATATATATATATATATATATATATATATATATATATATATATATATATATATATATATGCGAACAAACCTGAATGGTCCCCAGGACAATATGCAACTGAAAACTCACACCCCAGAAGTGACTCGAACCCATACTCCCAGAAGCAACGCAACTGGTATGTACAAGACGCCTTAATCCACTTGACCATCACGACCGGACATAATGAGGTGATAGCCGAGGCTATTTGAACCACCCCACCGCCGGCACTCGGATAGTAATCTTGGGCATAGCATTTTACCAAATCACCTCATTCTTTGGGGCACACGTGAGGAACACAAATGCGAACAAGCCTGAATGGTCCCCACGACAATATGCAACTGAAAACTCACACCCCAGAAGTGACTCGAACCCATACTCCCAGAAGCAACGCAACTGGTATGTACAAGACGCCTTAATCCACTTGACCATCACGACCGGACATAATGAGGTGATAGCCGAGGCTATTTGAACCACCCCACCGCCGGCACTCGGATAGTAATCTTGGGCATAGCATTTTACCAAAACACCTCATTCTTTGGGGCACACGTGAGGAACACAAATGCGAACAAGCCTGAATGGTCCCCAGGACAATATGCAACTGAAAACTCACACCCCAGAAGTGACTCGAACCCATACTCCCAGAAGCAACGCACCTGGTATGTACAAGACGCCTTAATCCACTTGACCATCACGACCGGACATAATGAGGTGATAGCTGAGGCTATTTGAACCACCCCACCGCCGGCACTCGGATAGTAATCTTGGGCATAGCATTTTACCAAATCACCTCATTCTTTGGGGCACACGTGAGGAACACAAATGCGAACAAGCCTGAATGGTCCCCAGGACAATATGCAACTGAAAACTGGACTAAGGCGTCTTGTACATACCAGTTGCGTTGCTTCTGGGAGTATGGGTTCGAGTCACTTCTGGGGTGTGAGTTTTCAGTTGCATATTGTCCTGGGGACCATTCAGGCTTGTTCGCATTTGTGTTCCTCATGTGTGCCCCAAAGAATGAGGTGATTTGGTAAAATGCTATGCCCAAGTGTTACGAACCCGGATCCAGCGTCCGAGCCTGGAGCAGTGACAACCACGCCATCTGTGGGTCAGCTCCCGAAACCCCCGCCAAACGGACGACGACACCTAGTGAGGACAGCGTGTACTGGCCTCGAGGACCAGTTTCTAGTCTGGTTCAGCGCTCAACACCGCCGCTCCTGACCTCTGGTGAGGTGGTGCTCCGACGACAGCGCCATCTATGGACTGGATACGTCAGGTGTTTGTGTCTGAGCCTGTAAGTGTGGTGTTTTAGTGTCCCTGTTATTGATGACGTGTCTGCTTACAGAGCCGACCTGGGACCACTGTGTTGAAGGTGGAGTCAGTCTACCCGAGGCAGCCAGTCTCCATACTGTGAAGTTTGCTGCAGCTGTTGTGACGTCGTCCCCCCCGGAAGAACACTGTGGTGTGTTAAGCCTGCCAGTGGAGTGGCAGTGAAAGGATTTACCCGGGACCGACGGTTGGAGACGATAATCCACTGGGGTATTGAGGACAGGAGGGTGATTGGTGATATCACACGAGACTCCTGTCTAGGGCGTACCCCTTTCATCGTTCGTGGAGTGGCCGTACCAGTCTTGGTGGCTCAGTACCTGCCAGCAGACCTGCTGGACGTGTGGTTGACGGCCTCCACGACGGTGCCCCCAGTGGACCTGTGTTGTGGCTGACCTGTGGCCAGGGTAGGCTCGGCGTTCTCAGAGGACACGTCTTGAGGCCACGAAGAAAGCACCGCGGACTCAGCACCTAGCTTCTTGATCAAGAGTCTTCTGCAGAAGACTAGATTGTGCATGATCCCCTTTGTAAAGTGTTAATACCCCTCCCCCTTGTGTACGCTTTAATTTTATATATTTAAATGGTGATGGTGTTAATTATAATATTAAGTTCTTAACTTTCTTTCCCTACTCCCTTTTAAGTTACTTGCGTCACGGATCTCATCCCTTGATAGCCACTACTGGCTTGGGAACGGATACATATATCTTCCTCTAATAACATCAGAGTGAGAACCCCGTTGCGTCCCGAGAGGGCCGTAACTTAATTGGCATCCCCAGCGGGATCCGTCCCCTTGTTAAGTATGTTTGACAGGGGTGGTGAAGTGGCGTAATCCCTGTATATAATTCCCCCTGTGTGACGATTGTGACGTTATACGTCCTGTGCGGTGCTCAGAGTGACTAAGTGCGATATTGTGCAGTGCGGTGCTCGCTGTGATTAAGCGATTAAGTGCAATATTGAGTAGTGCGGTGCTCAGTGATTCAGTGCAATATTGTAGAGCGAAGTGTTCGCTTGGACTCAGTGCAATATTGGGTAGTGCGGTGCCCGGAGTGATTACGTGCAATATTGGCAAGTGTAGAGTTTGGTGCATTAAAGTACAATATTGACGTAGAACAGTGCTAAGTGTGTTAAGTGCTAAGTGTTCCATCTGTGACAATGGCAGACAAAGCTACCATCGATGATCTGGACGAGGTTCAGGCTTTTCTGAACAGAGAAGATTGTCTTGCCAGATTAAAATATCTGAGTAAACCAGAGCTTGTACTAGTGAGCGCCTACCTGGAGATCAAGATCCGTGCCAGTGATTCCCGTGTGGAGATCTTGTCCAAGGTACACCGGCACCTGAAGGCAGAAGAGAAACAGGAAGGCGAGACTCCTAGTACAAAGGAAAGTGCAGACATAGCTTCCACGGAAACGGAAGATAAGGGCAGCGACGTTGACAGTGATGCAGGCGAGCTTAATATCAGCTTCCTAACAGTCAAGATGCGTGCCCTAGAGATCAATCGTGAAATAGAATGGAAGAAATTAGAAATGGAACGAGAGAGACAGGATAAAGAATTAGAGATGAGACGTTTAGAATTAGAAGAAAGGAAAGCAGAGAGAGAGAGAGAAGAGAAACGAGAAAGAGAAAGAGAAGAACGAGAAAGAGAAGAGAGACGAGAGAGAGAAGAACGAGAACGAGAGAGAGAAGAACGAGAAAGAGAAGAGAAACGAGAGAGAGAAGAACGAGAAAGAGAAGAGAGACGAGAGAGAGAAGAACGAGAACGAGAGAGAGAAGAACGAGAGCGAGAAAGGGAGGAAAGAGAGAGACAACATGAACTAGAAGTGTTGCGATTAGGCGGTGGTCGGAGGCAAACAACGGACACCAGTAGCTTCGATCCGGTACGCAACATCAAAATGGTCCCCAAATTCCAAGAGAAGGAAGTGTCAAAATTCTTTGCAGCCTTCGAGAAAGTCGCTGCCTCTTTGGAGTGGCCAAGGGAGAATTGGGCCATCATGATACAGTCAGTTTTGACTGGGAAGGCCCAAATCGCCTACTCTACGTTATCCCTTGACGACTCCAGCGATTATGACAAGGTGAAGAAAGTTGTGCTCATGGCGTACCAATTGGTACCTGAGGCGTACAGGCAGAAGTTCCGAAACCTGAAGAAGACCTCAGAGCACACTTTCACCGAATTCGCCACAATCAAGGAGCGACTTTTCCAGGAATGGTGTGCCTCTCGGAAGGTGGAGACCAAGGCAGACCTCGAGCAGCTGATTCTGCTCGAGGACTTCAAGGATTGTTTGTCTGGAGACCTCAAGACATACTTAGAGGAACAGCAGGTAGAGACCTTGAGTGCAGCAGCCACCATTGCTGAAGAGTACATCTTAACTCATAGGCCGTCTGCTAAGTACGTCCCGAGGAATTACCAGCGCCGGTTTGACAGACCTCACGACGTAGAAGAAGAAAGACCCGTCCCACAAAGTGCTAAGAAGACGCCCCCAAGTAGCCCCCGAAGAACAAGTCCTAGCAGTCCGAAACACCGGAGCCCGAGGAGGAATATGGTGTGCTGGACTTGTGGGCAGAAAGGGCACATAGCTGCTAGGTGCCGAGGCAGAAGAGGTGACAGCGCACGAAGGGAGGTGATGTTGATGAGCTGTGGAACATCACCAGCAGGAAGCCAGTCGACGACGACGCAGGAAGAACCCAGATTGTTTTCCCCTCACACTTCAGGCGGGTATGTATCGAGTGATCATACTGGTAGATCTGTAGTAGTGCTCAGAGATAGTGGAGCAGCCCAGTCCCTGATCATGAAGAGCTCGGTACCCGAGGGAGTAAGTGTGGACGGGAGACAAGAGGTTGTCCTGGTTGGGTTTCCAAGGACGCAGTACATCGCCCCCTTAGTGCCAGTACATCTCGACTCGCCTTATTTCAGCGGCACATGTGCGTTGGCAGTAGTCGATACCCTCCCTGTGGCTGGGATTGACGTGGTACTAGCCAACGACTTGGTGACCTATTGGAGCATCAATAATCCCAAGGTTGCGGACGAGTCTACCGGAACAGCACGGTCTGAGGTAACAGGCAATGGTAATGTCCAGGTAAAGACAGACCCGGATTTGAACATGTCTAATTTGTCCTCTCCCCCGCAGATCGACAGTTATCTAGCAGTGTCTCCTAATTCTTCTCTCGACAAGGAACATGAGGTTAAGAAGGCAGAGGTACCCGAGCTAGAAGAGAGGCCTTGTGTGCAGACACCCACGGATACCAACGAGTCTGGAGCGAAGGCTGAGGTGTGCTTGCGGTATGGCAAGTTACAGCGTGTAGTGGACCAGCCAGAGATTCCCCAGACGTCAGAGGTATGTGAGGTGTGTTCAAAAGGTCTAGTGCCCTCTTCGGTCCAAGCCAGGCTAGTGGATGGTGCCGGCTATGGACATGACAAGCTCGGGAAACTTATCCCTCAACTTACCAAATGTTTCCTATCGGTATTTTGTTCGATTCTCGTATGTGTTCTCGTTTGTGCTCTCAGTGAGGACTGGTGGACGACCCGACGAATGATGGCTCCCATGAACATCGTGAAAAGGTCCCAGGGATTGGAGATTTGTACTGCAAGTGTTGCAGTTGAAGAAGGGACCTGGGAGGTAATAGATGATACAGGAGGTACGACATGTGATAATATGAGTGACTGTTTCCGACAGGTTGACACCCCCCGCGTGACAGCTGAGCCTCAACACAGCGTTATGCGGAACGTTGGTCGACCTGACGGTGGCAGAGTGAATGCCATCTGCGACGTACAAGCAGCCCTGTTGGGACTAGGTGTGAACCTAGTAGGGTATGCTGTAAGTATTGACTTACCCACTGTCGTGATCACTCTGAATTATCAGACCCCTGTATTCCAGGTTCCTGTCGTCTCCCTGAAGGACCATCGGACCGGCACCAGAAATGCCGTCTGGGGTCAGCCATCATCGGTGCCACGACATAGGGAAGTGTCGAGTCGCCCCAGATCGTATCGAAACCATTCCGTACTCGAGAGAGGTGAGGTGATGCCCCTGCTTGACATCGCAGTGGAGACGTGGAAGATTACGTCAGGCAGGTCATCGTCTGCCATTTTCAAGCTCCCTTTGTGCCAGGGTTTCTCAGTAGAAAAGTTCTGTGGACAAGACAGCCTCATCACTCCAGTTCATAGTATAAGTAAGTCCATTTGGAGTTGTGTCGCCCTGCTAATTTGGTTTGTGTTTTTTATAGAACCCCAAACCAAATTCTTTTTGGTGGGGAGGTGTTACGAACCCGGATCCAGTGTCCGAGCCTGGAGCAGTGACAACCACGCCATCTGTGGGTCAGCTCCCGAAACCCCCGCCAAACGGACGACGACACCTAGTGAGGACAGCGTGTACTGGCCTCGAGGACCAGTTTCTAGTCTGGTTCAGCGCTCAACACCGCCGCTCCTGACCTCTGGTGAGGTGGTGCTCCGACGACAGCGCCATCTATGGACTGGATACGTCAGGTGTTTGTGTCTGAGCCTGTAAGTGTGGTGTTTTAGTGTCCCTGTTATTGATGACGTGTCTGCTTACAGAGCCGACCTGGGACCACTGTGTTGAAGGTGGAGTCAGTCTACCCGAGGCCGCCAGTCTCCATACTGTGAAGTTTGCTGCAGCTGTTGTGACGTCGTCCCCCCCGGAAGAACACTGTGGTGTGTTAAGCCTGCCAGTGGAGTGGCAGTGAAAGGATTTACCCGGGACCGACGGTTGGAGACGATAATCCACTGGGGTATTGAGGACAGGAGGGTGATTGGTGATATCACACGAGACTCCTGTCTAGGGCGTACCCCTTTCATCGTTCGTGGAGTGGCCGTACCAGTCTTGGTGGCTCAGTACCTGCCAGCAGACCTGCTGGACGTGTGGTTGACGGCCTCCACGACGGTGCCCCCAGTGGACCTGTGTTGTGGCTGACCTGTGGCCAGGGTAGGCTCGGCGTTCTCAGAGGACACGTCTTGAGGCCACGAAGAAAGCACCGCGGACTCAGCACCTAGCTTCTTGATCAAGAGTCTTCAGCAGAAGACTAGATTGTGCATGATCCCCTTTGTAAAGTGTTATTACCCCTCCCCCTTGTGTACGCTTTAATTTTATATATTTAAATGGTGATGGTGTTAATTATAATATTAAGTTCTTAACTTTCTTTCCCTACTCCCTTTTAAGTTACTTGCGTCACGGATCTCATCCCTTGATAGCCACTACTGGCTTGGGAACGGATACATATATCTTCCTCTAATAACATCAGAGTGAGAACCCCGTTGCGTCCCGAGAGGGCCGTAACACCAAGATTACTATCCGAGTGCCGGCGGTGGGGTGGTTCAAATAGCCTCGGCTATCACCTCATTATGTCCGGTCGTGATGGTCAAGTGGATTAAGGCGTCTTGTACATACCAGTTGCGTTGCTTCTGGGAGTATGGGTTCGAGTCACTTCTGGGGTGTGAGTTTTCAGTTGCATATTGTCGTGGGGACCATTCAGGCTTGTTCGCATTTGTGTTCCTCACGTGTGCCCCAAAGAATGAGGTGATTTGGTAAAATCCTATGCCCAAGATTACTATCCGAGTGCCGGCGGTGGGGTGGTTCAAATAGCCTCGGCTATCACCTCATTATGTCCGGTCGTGATGGTCAAGTGGATTAAGGCGTCTTGTACATACCAGTTGCGTTGCTTCTGGGAGTATGGGTTCGAGTCACTTCTGGGGTGTGAGTTTTCAGTTGCATATTGTCCTGGGGACCATTCAGGCTTGTTCGCATTTGTGTTCCTCACGTGTGCCCCAAAGAATGAGGTGATTTGGTAAAATGCTATGCCCAAGATTACTATCCGAGTGCCGGCGGTGGGGTGGTTCAAATAGCCTCGGCTATCACCTCATTATGTCCGGTCGTGATGGTCAAGTGGATTAAGGCGTCTTGTACATACCAGTTGCGTTGCTTCTGGGAGTATGGGTTCGAGTCACTTCTGGGGTGTGAGTTTTCAGTTGCATATTGTCCTGGGGACCATTCAGGCTTGTTCGCATTTGTGTTCCTCACGTGTGCCCCAAAGAATGAGGTGATTTGGTAAAATGCTATGCCCAAGATTACTATCCGAGTGCCGGCGGTGGGGTGGTTCAAATAGCCTCGGCTATCACCTCATTATGTCCGGTCGTGATGGTCAAGTGGATTAAGGCGTCTTGTACATACCAGTTGCGTTGCTTCTGGGAGTATGGGTTCGAGTCACTTCTGGGGTGTGAGTTTTCAGTTATATATATATATATATATATATATATATATATATATATATATATATATATATATATATATATATATATATATATATATATATATATATATATATATATATATATTAGTATATTTTGGTAGCAGTCTTTCCTGTAGAGACATATATTATTAAATATGACCGAAAAAGTAAGATTAACAATTCTAACACGAATTTTCTCAATCTTTCGTACATTTCTTTTCACTGTTGGAGGTAATTCAAAAATCAATTCTCCAAAATTCATTTTTATTTCTAGTCTGACGCGACCCGAGCGCGTTTCGTAAAACTTATTACATTTTCAAAGAATTTAGTTTACAAATACACAACTGAATAGAACTTACGCATCTCCGATTTTGTTTATATCTACATTTGAGTGAGGTGGATGGGGTGAGGTGGCATTAATAGGGTATTAATTTCATCAACACAAGACAGAACAAGAGGTGGCATTAATAGGGTATTAATTTCATCAACACAAGACAGAACACGAAACAATGGGTATTGAAATGGAGGTGATTGTAGAAAGCCTGTTGGTCCATATTTCTTGATGCTTCTATATTGGAGCGGAGTCTTGAAGTGGGTTGAATATAGTTGTGCATTAATTGACTGTTGATTGCTGGTGTTGACTTCTTAATGTGTAGTGCCTCGCAAACGTCAAGCTGCCTGCTATCGCTGTATCTATCGATGATTTCTGTGTTGTTTACTAGGATTTCTCTGGCGATGGTTTGGTTGTGGGAAGAGATTATATGTTCCTTAATGGAGCCCTGTTGTTTATGCATCGTTAAACGCCTAGAAAGAGATGTTGTTGTCTTGCCTATATACTGGGTTTTTTGGAGCTTACAGTCCCCAAGTGGGCATTTGAAGACATAGACGACGTTGGTCTCTTTTAAAGCGTTCTGCTTTGTGTCTGGAGAGTTTCTCATGAGTAGGCTGGCCGTTTTTCTGGTTTTATAGTAAATCGTCAGTTGTATCCTCTGATTTTTGTCTGTAGGGATAACGTTTCTATTAACAATATCTTTCAGGACCCTTTCCTCTGTTTTATGAGCTGTGGAAAAGAAGTTCCTGTAAAATAGTCTAATAGGGGGTATAGGTGTTTTGTTAGTTGTCTCTTCAGAGGTTGCATGGCGTTTCACTTTCCTTCTTATGATGTCTTCGACGAAACCATTGGAGAAGCCGTTGTTGACTAGGACCTGCCTTACCCTACAGAGTTCTTCGTCGACTTGCTTCCATTCTGAGCTGTGGCTTAGAGCACGGTCGACATATGCGTTAACAACACTCCTCTTGTACCTGTCTGGGCAGTCGCTGTTGGCATTTAGGCACCTTCCTATGCTCGTTTCCTTAGTGTAGAAGGCAGTGTGGAAACCTCCGCTCTTTTCCATGACTGTTACATCTAGAAAGGGCAGCTTCCCATCCTTTTCCATCTCGTAAGTGAAACGCAGCACAGAACTTTTGCTGCCCGAAACGCTTTGCGTAATAGTGGCTTTAGGCATTGTATGTACTAGCTCCTATCTATAAAGCCAACAAACTTTGTAAAATCTCTTTATGTATGTACCTTTACCTAAATAAAAATTATTATTATTATTATTAATTAACTCTGCTCAAATGCCTCCTTCAGCTCCTGCAGATGTCTGACATCTGGTACCTGTGTAAAAATGTCGTCAACATACCTGCAGTATATGGCCGGTTTCAAGTTCATGTCGACTAAGACTTTTTGCTCGATGGTACCCATGTAGAAGTTTGCAAACAGGACACCTAGGGGAGAACCCATGGCGACCCCATCTACTTGCTTATACATGTGCCCATCCGGGCTCAAGAAGGGTGCCTCTTTAGTACAAGCTTTGAGTAGTTTCCTTAGAATATTTTCGGGTATGTCAAGAGGAGTACAGGCTGGATCACGATACACTCTGTCGGCTATCATCCCGATTGTCTCGTCCACAGGTACGTTGGTAAACAGCGATTCTACGTCCAACGAGGCTCTTATCCCTGTGGCCCGTGTGCCCCGCAGTAAGTCAACAAAGAAATTTGTAATCGAGAGAGAGGTTGAGGACTTTTTCTATCATCAGTTTCAGTAAGAGGCCATATTAACCTAGTTTTTGGCTACTGTAGAATGGTGAACACCTCAGAAAGTAGGTTAACCTGGGGAGGGTCAGGCATCTGGTGACGAGGTAAAATGCATCATGAGCATCAATATCCTCAATCCTTCTATTCATCCTTTTAAGGTCGGCGATTTTCTTATCAAGGGCATCATCGATGGCTTTCAACCCCAGGGGGGCTCCTAGGAGTGTGCTGTCTTCAGGTTTAGTTATATGGATATTTGGCAGAACACCTTCTATTCTCTCTATAATGGCCTGGTTGGAGCATATTACTTCGCACTTAAAAGGGTTCAGGATGAGGCCAAAAATTGCACCTTGCTCCTCGATTATTCTGATGTCCTCCAGGAGGGAGTCTTGGGAACCAGCTAGGGTACCATCATCCAAGAACCAGATGTTGAAGAACCTTGTAAGTAGATAGAGAGCTTGGTACAAAAGGATTAGGAATGGGGAAGTCAGTTTACAATTACAATTCGTCCAACTGGTTAGAAACGTTAAAAAAGAGATAAGGAGGGCAAAAAGAAACTATGAAGTTCGCATAGCAGGCCAAGCAAAGAAAAATCCTAATTTTTTTTCAGTTATATCGAACAAAGATTAGGGAAAGGATAGATCCATTAAAATTCTGAGACAGGTCAGACAACTGATAATGACGAAGAGTTGAGTAGTATTTTTAATAAATATTTTATCTCTGTATTTACTAAAGAGGAACTGAACATTATGCCTTCAGCCAAAAAAGTCTATGTGGGTGGGGAAGAGGAGAGGTTGACTAGGTTAGCAGTTACCATGGAGGATGTTATTAAACAAATAGTGAAACTCAAGCCAAACAAATCCCCAGGGCCAGACGAAGTGTTTGCCAGGGTGCTTAAGGAATGCAGAGAGGAGACAGGCGAGCCATTGTCTACCATCTATATAAATACAAATGGAAATGTTCGTTTGTTCATAATCGCTAATCTCTGAAAGTTCTTCACCGATTGCTTTGAAATTTTCACACAACGTTCCATTTGCATCCGAGCGTTTTTTTATATATACTTACTATATAGATGTCACGTCTGCGACGGAAAAAAACATGTATTTTTTTATACTCTGTTTATCATGTGAGGGAAATCTTCGAAACCTCTTTAACGATTGCTTTGAAATTTTGACACAACGTTGCATTCGAATAGGCGCGTGTTTTTATATACCTACTATATACATGCCTCACCTGTGACAGGAGAAAACATGCTTTTTTGAAAAACAGCACCAGCTGTTGCACGTAATAGCAACACACACTGTAATCTCCAAAAGTTCTTCACCTATTGCTTTGAAATTTTGACACCACGTTCCATTCGAACACGGGCATATTTTAATATACCTGCTATATAGTTGCCACACCTGTGACAGGTAAAAACATGCATTTTTTTTAAAACAGCGCCATCTGTTGCACGAAATAGTAACACATGTTATACTAAATATATTACGATTTCATTTCAGTGTTTCAGATTGCATTGACAACTTGAATTTCCAGAGATTTTGAATTATTTTAATTTTGATTTAATTATTTTGAGTGACTTTGCATTGGAAATTAGCTGTGTTGTTAACCATGCCTCTCATTTCTTGAGTGGAAGTATAGATGCCACACCTGTGGCAGATAGGAACATTTAAAAAAAAAACAGAGCCATCTGTTGCACGTAAGAGCATCACACGCTATACTAAATATTTTACGATTCCATTTCAACGTTTCCGATTGCATTGACAAATTGAATTTCCATAGATTTTTAAAAACAGTGCCATCTGTTGCACGTAGGAGCAACACACACTCTGTACTGAAAATGTTACGATTCCATTTCAAGTTTCTAATTTCATTGTTAAATTGAATTTTCATTGATTTCGATTTATTTTCGTTTTGATTTCGATTTATTTTCGTTTTGATTTAACTATTTTGTGTGACACTGCGTTGGAATTAAACTGGGTTGTTTATCACACCATTCATTTTGAGTTTAAAAATTATTTTGTATTTTTTCTGTTTTTCATAACGCTTTATAACTGTTTTTCTTATATTTTAGTGATGGGAACATCAGACCATTTGATGATTGAAATTTTCTGATGGGAACATCAGATCATTTGGGAACACAATAGACGACGGATTGGGGAATGGTGGAGAGGACGAGAGGACGGGAGTGGGGGATGGTGGGGAGGATGAGGTAACAGGGGTGGGGGGTAATGGTGGGGAGGATGAGGGGACGTTGGAGTTGGGGATGGTGTGGACGAGGGAACAGATGATTGGAGAATAGTGGGGAGTACAAGGGGACAGGAGAGTGGAGGATGTGGGGAACACGAGAGGATGGTTAAAGGGGGAATTGTAGGGAGGACGAGGGAATGGGGGAGTGGGAGATGGTGGGGAGGACGAGGGGACGGTGGATTGGGGAATGGTTAGGAGGATGACAAGATGGTGGAGTGGGGATGGTTGGGAGGACGAGGGGACGGGGGAGTGGGAAATGGATAAGAAGACGAGGGAACGGAGGAGGGAGGAGTGGTTGGGAGGACGAGGTGAACGCGGGAGAGGGAAATGGTGGGGAGTACTGGTTGACAGGTGAAGGTTGCTGTGGTTCAGCAACGCATGTCCACAGCAAACGCGTGGCCGGGTACAGCTAGTATTTAATAAATCATTAGAGACAGGCTGAGTTCCAGAGTCATGGAAGGTTGCTAGTGGTACCAATTTTTTTGAAAGGAGATAAAGAGGAGGAGGAGTTTGACACTTGTGTCAAACTATCGGCCAATTAGCCTAATATCTATTGTGGGAAAGTTACTTGAATCGATAATTGCAAATACAATTCGTCTTCATCTTGAAAAACATAAATTAATAAATGATTCACAACATGGCTATTCATGTTTAACAAATTTGCTATAATTTTATTCCAGCATAGTTGAGGTTGTTGATAGTGGTAAGGTTTATGATGTTGTGTACCTTGACTTTAGCAATGCTTTTGATACAGTGCTACATGAAATATTGATTAAAAAGATAGAGGCTCATGGTATTGGGGGTGTTATATTAAGTTAGATTCGGGCATCGCTACTGTGACGGAGTCCCACCCCCTATATTTCTTCCTTCCCAGTTTAAAAGAGTCATATCTCCATAACCTAAGTATTCTCTGATGTTCAGGGAACATTTTCATGTGTGGGAAAGCGTGGAGCGTGATTAAGCTGGCTGTAAAATGACCAGCTAAGTTTGATAATGCAAGAGGCTTATGTCTTTTGGGGCACAGGACGGTGTCGAGCCATCCTGTTTCCCGCCAAGACATCCTGACGCTTCCCGGCACCTGATTGGCCAGATGAGGTCATGTGCCGGAAGTGACCAATGACGAGAGCCCTCGGACAGTGTGACGTCACAAGGCGGAGGGCTCTCAAGGCGGCTGTCGCCTGGGCGGGAGAGAGTACGTCCCTAGAGTGAGGACGCGCTCGACTCGAGCTCCGGATTTAGAGAGCCCTTACCAGTAGATTTAAGCTTCGCTTCGATACTGCAGACATTCTGAGAGGCCATCGAACTCCGTGGAGTGCCCAGAAGCAAGGATGGGCCGGATTAGAGAGCCAGGAGCTCTATCAAGAGTCTGCAGCAGACGAACGTTGGGGCTGGATACGTCTGGGACGCCCAGTGGACCGCGTTACACATATCAAGCAAGAAGCTACGGCCGGGCCAAATCTACTGGCAGTGAGGCGAGGGGAAGCTGTTCTGGACTGTGAAGTGCCGACAGTGCCAGTGAGAGTGGAGGATGACGACGGAGGTACCTGTCTCCAGCACCCCGGAGAAGAGGAGTAGGAAGGCAGTACCTGTCAGGAGTGAGCACGGCGAGGACGCGATACCACGAGGACGACGGAGGAACCTGTATGTGTGGGAACTGATCGTCAGGAGACTAGAAGCCAGGACCAGGAACCTCAACATCCCTCAACAGAGGACGAGTCAGCTTCGTGGTTGGAATGAATTAAGGTAGATAATTGTCCCTCCCCTTACCCTTTTTTATCTAGGCGAGCTAGGGTATTTTATATATTGTGAACATTTCTACTTATCATTTTATTGTCTAAGTGACAAAGTGTTAGGCTAGGAGCCAAGAGCTCATATAGGCATGAGTTGGTGCGTTTGAGCATTAATGTGTTGATGCGGTGATGTTAGTGATTCTGGAGGTAGTAGCTAGTTTGCAAGGAGCCAACAACGAACTTTGAAACGCCCAGCTGATCACGTTGCCAGAGGCGTGGGAGTGTCCCATCTCCTGACAGTTGGAGCCGTCAGCTGATCGTGTTGCCAGAGGCACGAGGCGTGTGCCCGCTGCTCGAGGAGTGGACCCAGTCAGCTGACCATGTTCCCAGACGTGTCATTTGGAGTGTTGCCGACAGCGGTCGATTCTACTTATAGACATTTCTTTATGCAATTTGTATGTGTATATATACCTCTTCTTCAGTAAACTTTTAAACTAACTGATGAGTTTAAGTGAGCCTCCATTCTCTAGGGCTATATTTTTTAAGTGAGATCATTTGATGGCACCTTGCACTGCATGTGATATTGCATCCTTAATTAAGATAACCAATAAGACCACTGACGTGTTGCTGGGACATGAGAATAAACACCCAGCTGGCGACCTGAGCAGACCAGACATCAAAGAGAGAGAGAACCTCCCAGTGTTAGGACAGGCAGGTTCAGGTGAGTTCTAGGAGGCTTGAACCTCCCCACTCACTAGGGGTGTACAAGGCCAGCCCTAGGCTGATTGGGGGCGCTCAGGGGTGGACAGTGGCACCAGGAACTGAGGGGCTAAGACCCGTGGGAGCAACCCCTACCACAGGTAAGGGCGGTAAAGGAACAATGGCGACCTTGCCAGGATTAATGGACAACAGTGGGCAAAAGATTGCATGTGCAGTGACGAGTGTACTAAAGTCAATATTGGTCTCAGTTTACACTGCTCGCTAGTGTATTCCCTGTATACGGTTACTCAATACCCTAGAGATGGAGGATGACATAGTGAAAATTTTTATTGAATCGAGGGACGAACAGATGCTGGAACAGTGCACCAAGGCTCAGCTGCAGCTAGTGCTGGACCATTTTGGGTTGAGGTTGAGGTCCTCCAGGGTGGCAGAGCGTCGGATTGAGATCATGGATCAGCTCAAGGCCTGAGAGGAGGCTTCCAAGGAAGGACTGCCTCAAGTAACTGCCAGTGTTGGTGGGAACCGGAACGACGAAGGTAGCAGTAGGGGATCCAGCAGTGCTAGCAGGAGAAGCATCAAGCTGGAGATAATGAAAATGCAGCTTGAAACTCAACTGAAGCGTGAGGAGCGCGAAGCCCAACTGCAAAAAGAGGAAGGAGAAAGGCAACTGCGACAGGAGGAAATAAAAACAAAGAAATAAGTCGAGATGCGTCGGGCTGACCTCGGTGTCTGCTCGGCTAAATGACCCCAAGGTCCGAAAACGTGACCTACCCACCTTTGACCCTTTAGAGGTCGAAGCTTTCTTCGACCATTTTGAGAGGATAGCGGCATTGAAGGAATGGCCGGAAGAGGATTGGCCTGCATTGAAATTGAAATTGAAATAAGTTTATTGATGTAAAATACACACAAAGGGATGAGGTAGCTCAAGCTATTCTCACCCCGTTCAATACATCGTGTTAATACATACATATACACACATCACAAACAATAAACATATTACCAAACATTCTGAGAGATAAACATCTCCATTTCCTCCTTTACACAAGTAGTATGGTATCAGACGAACACACAAATACTTTTGTGACCGAGGTATACTGTATAGACAATTTGCAAGAGATATGCAGATAATTCAACAAAACATTACAGTCTTGGTACAAAATTCTTATATCTCTCAAGAATATCATCAACCTTTCCGTTGTGACACATCCAGGCTATTTTGTTGACCAGACCCCACACTAGAAGTTGAATGGACGACGACGTTTCGGTCCGTCCTGGACCATTCTCAAGTCGATTGTCGACTTGAGAATGCCACGCTACTGCCACGCTATTGTGATTTCTGTGTGTGATAGTGAGTCTTTTTCGTGATTATTTACCTCCTGATTTTTGTATCGACAAAAATTGCCGATTTTTGCGGCAAATTTGCAGCTCAAACATGTTTCTAAATCATTTATATGTATTATGAATATATATAAATGACAATCGACTTGAGAATGGTCCAGGACGGACCGAAACATCGTCGTCCCTTCAACTTCTAGTGAGTGGTCTGGTCAACATACTTCAGCCACGTTATTGTGACTCTTCGCCTGCATCCAGGCTATTTGTTCAGGAACAGTCATTATCTCAGTGTTTCTATATACATTATTCAACGGACAATCAAGAACATAATGGGCAAGGGTGTGAGATCTTAACATACCACATAGTTTACACTTCGTGTCATTATCATGAACACCTATCCCATATTCCCAGTAATATTTGTACCCAAGCCTGAGCCGCATGTACACAGAGTCACTCCAAGCATTTCTCCTTTTACCATAAGCGAAATGGGTGTTTTGACTCACATACATGTAGTGTTGCATGGTTTGACTTCTCTCATACAATATATCTCTCCTCTCCACTCCTGCTTGTGTCTGAATATTTCTGATTTTGCTTCTTATTTGTCTCATTGTGAATTCGCATTCAATGTCAACTTGTGGTTTTGATGTGGCACGTTTGGCCAAGTCATCCGCCACCTCGTTGAGCACTATTCCAACATGAGATGGAATCCACATGAATTTCACACTATGACCTTTCAGCTGTATCTCAGTTATTCTTTTCTTATAATGCTCAACTATGGACATGAAGACTGGGTTTCGACTGTTTAAGGACTCAAGTGCTCCTTGGCTATCGACAAATACAAAAACATTTTTGCCGTCATGACGTACTTCCTCCAAACACGCCAGAATGGCCTGCAGTTCAGCTTGTGTGGATGATATATAATTACTAAGCCGGAGTTCAATTATCCTGTCCATAGTCCCAAACTCCGTATATTCTCTTATTAGGACACCACACCCTGCCCTGCCATCCTCCGCCACCGACCCGTCGCAATATACATGTAAACTGTTGTCTCTTGGTAACCGAGATATCAATCTTCCATACAAACACCGTAATTGTCCCGGTTCATGGTGAATCTTTTTCACCTTGAGGGGTACAATTTCGACGTCTATTTTTGTACTTTCCAGGGAGCAGACCTATTACACTGGTGAGAGGGTTTACAGCAGTCAAGTACATCGTATTCCCTGAGGTCATGAGCTAATCCCCTCGTGTAGCGTGTCTCTCTCAGTTTCCTGGAAGTGTGTACGTCACTCAAGCAGGTCTGAACGCTCTCAAACAGCTTATCCCCTCCTTTTCTCCGCATGAAACGAATAGATACTCTAGTGTTAATGTCACGGATTCTATCACACACACTCTGTAAATTTAATTCCATTCTCATTATTTCAATCATTGCATTTCTTTGACATCCATGAATAATCCTCATAGCCTCGTTCTGTATCAGCTCTATTTTTTTAATTCTGCCTTGGCCTGTTTAAGACAATACGGGTGCTGCGTAGTCAATCAGGGACCGAACAGTACTTATGTATAACATCCGCAAGATAGGTACCTCAACACCTTTACCAGAAAAAGCCAGTGCTTTCAGAGGATGCAGACGGGCTTTACATAAGGTGCTGATATGATTTATTTCAGCATTTTTACTCTCACATGTGTATCCAACATACATGCCCAGATATTTGTACTTCTGAACATGGCTCAGTTCCACACCATTTAGAGTAAGTGTTATATTTCTTCGTTTCCTATACTCATATTTGGTTTTATCTACATTTATAACTAAGCCTAACTTGTGACAGGTTGTACCAAGTATGTTAAGAGCAGTTTGAATTTTGTTCCCAGAAGTGCCTTGTATAAGAATGTCATCAGCATATATGATCGTCGTGACCCCTGGAGGATACGTCTCTGATGCTAATTTGTTCATTAATGCATTGAATAAGGTGGGACTTAAAACTTCCCCTTGTGGGGTACCTAACTGAAACATCCGTTCCTCAGACATGTATCCCTGGTAATACACCTGACCTTTTCTGTCTTGTAGATAATACCTTATCCAGTGTAGCAATCTCCCTGTTATTCCCAGATTGGGTAATTCGTATAAGATTACTTCCCCATTGGCTTTATCAAATGCTCCTTGTAGATCAACAAAAACTCTACAATTGTCATCCACATTAGACAAACACTTTAAGAGACAATCCGCAGTACTTTTGCCTTTGATAAAACCAAAGAGATTACTGGACATGTTATCACCTACAAGGTAGAGTAGCCTATTTAACAAAATCCTTTCCATCATTTTACAAAAGCAGGATATTAAGGAGACAGGACTGTAGCCTCCGTTTGACTTAGGGATAGGAATGATGACAGCCTCTTTCCATTTTCTTGGTAACTTTCCCTCTCTATAACTCATATTAAACAAACCAAGTAAGGGACTAGGTTTCATACCGGCTAAATAATTAAGAATGTCATACGTTACTCCATCTTTTCCCGGAGCAGTAGAGCTGCCACTTTTTATAGCATCCAGTAGCTCATCGTGAGTTATCTCAGTGCATGTTACAGATCTTGTATTTAAAGTTACTCCATTTCTAATATTTTCCCATGACTCAATGGTGACTCTCGTATCTTCAGGTAAGGACTCCATACCAGCAGCACTTGCCCGTTTATCTACTAACTCATTAGCAACCTTCCCTGGATCTGAGTGAGCAATGAATTTGGGCTTACAACCCCTGATTTTATTTACTGCTCTCCATATGTCTTTAAGGTTGTTAGTATTACCAATGGACTGAGCAAAGTCTTGTCAGTATCTGTCCCGCGCCTCCTTCCTCACCTGACTGCATTCCCTAGCCACTTCCAACATTGTATTTTTCTCTTCATCCCTCATTCCATTTTTTAACCATTCTTTATGTGCACTCCGTAGCAGTCTCTCCCACCCCTTGACTTGCTGATCATTGGAATATTTAAATTTCTTAGATCCATGCGTCTTGCTTCCCCTGCCCCCGTTATTTTCCCTCTGTACTAGTTTCTCTATGTTCTCGACCATGTCCTCGTAAAAACTATCAACGCAGAGCGGCGTGTATTGTTGATACCAATCTCCCATATTTTGAATAAAATAATTTTTCATATCTTTGTAACACGGGTTGGGTTCCTCTCTCTTTACTTCCTTCTTTCTACTCCCTCTACCCGTATTCTTACTTTTATTTCTAAACCAAGGGACTCCAAAACTTTTACCAAAGCCAACTCCACGCCACGTGGTCCTAAGACGATTGACCGACTTAGGATTCTACACCCAGTATGACGTGACCTAAGCTCTGAACAAAACCCTAGAGTCACCTCTGCTGCCACCACCAGACCAGTAATACAAGAGCAATGATCGAGGTCTGGATCGATCACGCTAATTAATCAACCTAGGGGCTTGATCCCCACTATAAACGATGACCTTGAGTGTGGAATAAATTACACGGTAATGATAATTCCGATTCGATGTTAGAATCGGCGCCCAATGCAACTCTGCCTCGTGTGGACCACGTGACCAGGACAAGTATACACATAAAACACATGGAAACAATAAAATGCAAATTAATAACAAATTTAATTTATTAAACGAAAACTAAAACAAAATCTAAATAGGTTCACTCCCTATCACTTTAACACTCCCTACTTGACCTGAGTGGCAAATGAGACTATTTCTATACTTAACAATAGCAACTATACCTTGGGCTACCAGCTAGATGTCTTGGCTGGTCTAGGGGAGAGGTAAGATGTTTGACCTCTCCTAGCTGCTTCCGTGACCACACTGACTTGTCCTCGTCTGGCCTAGCCCAGACTAGAACCTTGTATTGTTCCGCATCGCTTACCCAGTTACTTTAGCACGGTTAAGTTATAACAATTAAACTCTGTTGTACTTAATTGATCCAGACTGGTTGAATTATTTTACTGAATTAAATTACAAACATCTAACGGCAGAGCTGTTCCCGATCCCCAAAATGGTTAATAAAACTTTGAGAAATATTAGACATGTCAACCCTGCTGACCTATGACCGCCGGTCACTCCGCCTTAAAAGTTAGATCCGATTCGTGACGTCACTGATGGTGACTTAAACTCAATAATTAGAATACTCTTGATATTGTATCCAGTACTATTATACAATACAATTTTAATGCAAAATGAATAAAGGCTAATTTTCTCTAATTTACTGAATACTATAGGATGATTCATTATACGCAGCTATGAACAACGCGTCGGTTATTTCCACCGCGAATCCCCCTGGGGGTCAGGTCACCATGCGGCTCAGCTTCCCATTCTCTTTTGTCGATAAACCACTCTGGATAATTCTTACAACAGCCTAGTTTGTTACAACCCCCCCGCACAAGCACTTAGTAAACCTTGTTAATTTGTTAAAATTCACGAGGTTTAGTATCCAAACCCACAATTCAACTCATGCCACAAACAAAAGCTAACCTAACTACTAAAATTTGACAAATAATAGTCCAACATCATAATAAACATGTTCATATTTCATAAATTTCTCAGCTGTCAACTGACAGCAATCCTCCAATATCAGGAAACATACATCCTATCCTTACTGACATAGCTAAATAACATGTCCCTACTCTACCATCAAAGACTAGCTACTAAACTCTCTTGGCTCTTCACTAGCCAAGTCCATGTGTCCTCTAGAGCCGGCCACACCGTGCTCAAACAAACATTAAAGTTATATCATCAGACTGAACTTTCAGTCATCCGGGAGCGTACTACGGAACTATCAGGTACACATCCGTGTACTAACCACTCCCCATCAATGTCAGCCTTGACATGCTAAGGAACACACCTAATGTTTATTTCATGTATCTAAAAATATAAAAAAAAATTCCTATACTATATCACAGGTTTCAGCTGACTGTACAGCCAAGTGTTCTCACTCACTAGAAGTGTCAATGTTTATATTGGTCCGCCTCTCCTGTGTTCAAACATTCTGAAAAAAATAGCACAACATTATTTTCCATAACCGTTTGTTCTGGGCTGAGACAATTACACAGGGGCTTCGATTTTGATTACTGACCAATTTATAGAGTAAAATTCATATATTATACCAGAATTATTTTAAATCTGTTTTTCAACATTTAAAAAGTATTGATTCTAAATCTCTTTTTCAACATTTAAACAAAAGTGTCCAGATGTTCTTTACACAGATGTTCAGAGCCAACTTTGTTGTTTGTATCAATTGTTCATATTGAGTAATCGAAAAAAAAAAAATCGATGCTGCTGGATGCTGAATGTAGTCGCTGACGATGACGGTGTCGATCTTGCTTCTTCATGTGTAGACATCAATACCTGGTCCTCTTGTACTCCCATCCGGTATTCCTGAATGACGACAGAGTGTAGTAGAGCTGAGTGCCAAGTGACAGCTGTAGAATACTGTTACTTCGGCCATTAATCTTGCTCTCGACAGTCCACACGCCTTCATATCAATCACAGTTCACACGGCAGTCTTGATGTTAAACTTGTCGTCGCAGATGACCACAGCAGAGCAGAACTGGATGTACCAACGGTGTCTCTTAGCAGGAGTGGTGTCAGAAGGTCGTAGAGGCGGGTTGCTTGTTTGCAGAACAGGTGAATCTCGTCTTCCATCATTGCTCACGTCATCTCAGGCGTTTCTTGATGTCACCAGGTTACTAGGCCGTAAACACCAACTGTGTATACCCTCGTACCGCCGACTTTAGGCCAAAGGAGACAATTTTGCGACCTTCTATTGGCGAGTCCCGGTACTCTGTAGGGAAACCGTGCCTTCCACCTGTGACCGCCTTACTTCTGCTTTCTTGTTACTTCAGATGACGTAATCATTAATCTTCCGGCGAAATTCTTGAGTACTGCTACGTGCTTTCCATTTCTTGACCTCTCCTCCAACACTGCTGGAATGACTGCAGTCTTGATGACGCAGCAGGTGGGTATTGGTGATCTCGAGACAGCTACCCCGGCGTTGTATGGCACCTCCGGTGACTGCTATAATGTGGACAGCTCGCTGGCCCTGACAACCTCGTTAGTGACGTGAGGCGTCGGCCGGGTGACTCTTGGACAGTCACTCATCCCCAAAGTAACTGATGTATGGGTTACTGGGTCTGGTGGGGGGAGGGCTTTGTGTAACGTGCCTCCCCCCTCGGTCTTTACAGACAAGGGTTCACGTGTGGCTGGAACAACTGGGTCGGTGTACCAATCAGACCTGGGAACAGACAGACACAACACAGCGGAAGCATAGATATACTCTGGGTTTGGTGGAGGTGGAACCCCAGAGCACGGTAAAAGTTGCTACCTGAGTCAAGTATAGACATAGTACATCTCATTGCCTTTACAGGAAAATCTAATGAATACTAAATTATACTAACCAAGGAAGTTACTTTACTGTACAGCGCGAGATCTCGTCACCATAGGGTGGCGAGACTGCACCTGACTACTGATGAGCGATGACAGAGGGTCATCCTCATCTTCTGACTCGTCGGTGAAGCCATGAGTCAGCACTGCTGAGTCAGGAACTAGACCCGCTGAAGGCAGTTCTAATTCCTCTCTAGCATGATAATGTTTCAATTTATTTACGTGAATTGTCCTTTCCACCTGGTCCTCGAACACTCCTTTTATAACAAGATTAACCGGCCCCGCCCTTTTAATTACTCTATATGGTCCTCGCCACCTCGGAGCTAGTTTCCTGCTCTGATTGGCGGGCGCAGCCTCATTCACTCTCAATACGAGGCTTCCTTCCTTCAACTCAAGAGGGCGCACTTTCTTGTCATAAAAATGAGCATACCGAGTCCGTGCCTTCTTGGACGCTTCAGCTGCAATATTCCATGCATTTCTCATTTTACCCAGGACCTCTGAAGGATAGTCCTCCCCGTATGCAACATTATGTCTGTTAAGCAGACCTGACGGGAAATTGCATGAATTACCAGTAAACAAATGAAGTGGTTGGGTGTTAATTGATTGGTGGATGGCAGTATTCAAGGCGAACTGAACATAGGGTAGGTGTTCATCCCAGGTGTTTGCATCATGTTCAGCAAGGATTGCAAGCATATCCTTGACTGAACGATTAGTCCGTTCCGTCATTCCGTTTGCTTGTGGGTGGTAGGCCGTTGTAAAAGCCGAAGTTGTCTCTAAAATCTTACAAACTTCTCTAAATATATTCCCATTGAATTCTTGACCCCGGTCAGAGACTAAAACTTTAGGAGGTCCGAATACAGTAACGAACCTACGCAAGAACGCATCTGCAACCGTACGAGAATCCTTCTGAGGTAATGCAACTAGTGTAGTGTATCTAGACAGATGGTCAACTAGCACCAACACATATCTGTTACCTGAATGACTGTGGTGTAAATCAATCAGATCGGCCCCCACACGATCTAACGGTTCACGAATTTCAGGGAATTCCTGAAGTGGGGCTTGTACCTTAAGGGTACCTTTCCTCCTCTGGCAACGAGGGCACGACTTCACGAAATTGATTACCTCAGAAAGTAATCCTGGAAAATAAAATAGAGACTTTGCTTTTAAGTGCGTTTTAAAGATCCCCGGATGCCCTGCAATTTTTGAAGCATGCGCAAGCTTTAACGCTGATGACCGCAACGCGTCCGGAATAACTAGCTGAAATACTGCCCTATCATTCTGGCTATTGACATAATACAGGACGCCCTGTTTCATTTCAAAATCATGTATAGGTAAATTCTTTTTCTTTTTGGGGTATTTTCCTCCCTCTAAATACTCAATAATCTCTTTCCATCTAGGCTCGCTCATCTGGTATTCTCTCATTTTATCTGATGGAATGGTTTCAATGTTTTCATTAATTTGAACTGCCGCTATATTTCTACTTAGCGTATCTGGCACAACATGTGCTGGACCAGGCTTGTACAAGATCTGGAATGAGTGGGCCGAAAGTTCGTGAGACCAGCGTGACATTCGTGGGCATTTCGTTCGCTTTTTAAATATATGTGTTAACGCTCGATGGTCTGTGTAGATTACAAAATGCCGCTGAAATAGGTAAGGCTCGAAATACCTAACTGATTCTACTACTGCCAGTGCCTCCCGATCCGTAGCTGAATAACGAACTTCAGGTCCTTTGACCTTCCTACTGAAATAGGCTACTGGATGGGGTAAATTATCTGCGTCTCGCTGAATTAAGCACCCGCCAATAGCTATACCGCTGGCGTCAGTGTGCACTTCCCACTCTTTCTCAAAATCAGGAATAGCCAATACCGGTGTCGTGATTAGTTGGTCTTTCAGTTTGCGATAGGCCTTGTCATGTTCAGATTTCCACACAAACTTCGCATTTTTCTTTGTCAGATCAGTCAGGGGTGCTGAAATGCCAGCGAAACCTTCAATATGACGACGAAAATATCCGGCCGCCCCCAGAAACCTACGCACGTCCTTTGCTGTCCTTGGAGTAGGCATGTCAGCAATGGCGCGGCACGAATCTGGGTCAGGTCGGATACCGTCTGGGCACACCTGGAACCCCAGAAATTTGAATTTCTGAGCCGCCAAGGTGCACTTCTGAACATTCAGCCTGAAACCTGCCTGATCTAACAACTTCAAAGTCTCAGTCAAGTCCTGTAGGTGTTCCTCAAACGTCCTGGAATATATCACAACATCATCCAGGTACGCTAAAGAATGCCTACCCAGTACCGGACTAAGGATAAAGTTGATGGCCCTCTGAAACGACGAAGGCGCTGTCTTCAAACCAAACGGCATCCTACGGAATTGATAAGTGTGCCTACCATCCGAGAATGCTGTTTTTTTCCCTATCCTGTTCTGCCACCGGAATCGCCCAATACGCCGATTTTGCGTCAAGAGTTGAGAAATACTTAGCAGCACCAAATTGATCTATTATCTCCTGTATTCGGGGCAACGGATACACATCACCCTTAGTTAGTTCGTTCACCTTCCGGTAGTCAACACAGAAACGATAACTACCGTCCGGTTTCCGAACTAGCACAACAGGAGAGAGCCATGGTGACGTACTAGGCTCTATTACGCCCTGTCTCAACATTTTCTGGCACTCCTCCCTGATAATGTTCTTTGCCTGTTCCGGCAACCTCCACTGTCTTGTGTACACAGGCAAATGGTCACCAGTTGGAATGGTGTGCTCGATCTTATCAAGGAGACCAATCTGGTCATCCTCTGTCGCAAACAATTTCGGGAATTTTCGTAAAACTCCTCTCAGTGCCTTCCTATCCGCCTGTGCAACATGTTGCAAATCAAGTGCTGAAATTAATTTTTCCACTTCCTCTACATTCTGTGCAACATTTCTCGTTTCGTATTGTACTTTGGATGGTGTTTTAGTTTTCAACATATTTAGTGCACTACATTGTGCAGTGACGGCTGGCGTCTCAGCTGACTCATGGTGAAAGATTTCTGTGTCCTCCACCATGGTTCCCTGAGATACCCTATCACCTGCCCTGAAGCGAAAAGTCTTATGTGAAAGATTGACAACTGGAATGAGTGCACCTTTATCGAGCACTACAACTAAGTGATGAGGAATTAATAAACTATCACATCTCCCAGCCACCTGAAGGGTGGTACCTGGTTGTATGTGACGTCCCACGGCTACTTTAATAAATTTAACAGAATGTGGTGGGCAACTCTGTTTAGTCAATGCATGCAATGCGCATGACCTCTTAACTGTGTCTGGAAGAGACTTAAAAATCAATTTTGGATAGTGCGCATTATATTTCAGCTTCCTCTTAATTGAAGCTACAACTGGGGGATGGTCGACCATCTCCACTGGGTAGGAAGTCTGTCCCAACTGCAACCTGCAGTTCCTAGCCCCTTTTTGAGCTGACAAGGAATAATTAAATCGCGACAGAAAATCAGTTCCCATTAGGATGTGACCAGGAAAATCAAGGTTCTCTACGATCGTACATGTGTGAGGCTGCAATGCCCCATCAATCTCAAAATTAACTGTACCTTGACCTACGATCTCAATCTTTTCCCCATTGACTGCTGTTAATGTCTTTGCGCAACGTTGAAGACGTGTATACTTAAAATTGCTGAAGGCTGACTTTTTAATTGCCGTTGCCTGGCTTCCTGTATCAACAAAAGCTGTCAATCTCACACCTTCCACTTTCACCTCAAAAGTAGGCCTACCATCACTAGGAGCCTGCTTTCATGCTTTCGTAGGAGTGACTTCGCAATCCCTCTGTATATGCCCGTGCTTCCAGCAGGAGTAACACCTCCGCGGATCTCTGTTGTTACCCCGCGCAGGGTGGCTCGAACTTGCAGCTGAGGGCTGCTTCCCGCCTGATGAACCCGCGCCACAGTTCCTCGGCTTGGCTCCCTCGCCTTTACTTAACGCCTCTACGTATGGCGACAACTGAGTGCCCGGCGTCTCCGTGCGCATCTGCCTGTCTAAGGCTGTGGCGGCCTGGGGTTGGGGTTGAGGTATGGTGTGGGTGACCTCAGGCTGGGGTGTGGATTGGGGTTGGGGTGGGTATGGGGTGGCCTGGGGCTGGAATGGGTATGGGGTGGCCTGGGGTTGGTATGGGTATGGGGTGGCCTGGGGTTGGTATGGGTATGGGGTGGCCTGGGGTTGGTATGGGTATGGGGTGGCCTGGGGTTGGTATGGGTATGGGGTGGCCTGGGGTTGGAATGGGTATGGAGTGGCCTGGGGTTGGGGGAAGGGTTGGTATGGGAACTGAGGATGGGGTTGGTATGGGAATTGAGGATGGGGTTGGTATGGGAATTGAGGATGGGGTTGGGGTTGTTGTAGTGACGGATGAGGTGTACCTAGGTGGTCCCCAGTGGTGTCGGAAGAGGTGCTGTCCTCTACACTTCCACTTCCACTCCCACTGGTCCCCACTGACTGGTCATTATCTGGGTTAAACATTTTCTGTGATTCCTGGTGTGCCACGTCTTCTAAACTACCTTTTAGTACACCCTCGACCCGGACTCACTACAACCGTGATCTTATACAAAATAAAAAAAATCACAACTCTATTCTAAGAGAAAACTACTAAATTCCAAAAATAGGAAATACAACGATTTATCGAGAGAATCGCTGAAGTGAATCCAATGAATGAGTGTCTGCCCCGCACTCGTGTCTGCCCGTGAAATATCCCGCAGTTCTATTGCTGAAACCTAAGTCCTTTACGTTAAAAAAAATTAAAGAATCTAATTTATATAAAACAATTTAAATGATAACGCAACTAACGCACAGCACTCGTGATGGATTAATAAAGAATATTTACTGTACTTGAATACTAAACGCGCTTGAAGTGAGCAGCGTGGCCACTGATGACTGATGGAGCGGGACCAGCTGCGCTGAAAAAAAACTAAGTCCCGCGCTTTTTCGCTTAAACGCTGAAAAATCAAAATTTTTGTTATGAAGGAAAATAACTAGTTTTACGTTAATAAACCGCTCTAGTGATTAATATAGACACCCAGGACCTATATATGCTTACCAAAATTTGAATTTTTATCAAAAACTGCGTTTTTTACTCAATTGCTGGACTCTGCCAATTTTTCTGACTCCGAGGGAAAAAATTTCTATCACCCCAAATATCACAAAACTCCTTTAATTCACAAAAATTTGGGTTTCTCGTTCCCAGATATAAATACGTTATTATTTACTACTGACGTTGTATACAGAACAATACTGACACTTCGGGCGGTTTCAACACTCACTAATTCGATTTTTCGTCAAAATCAGAGATTTTCACCTCAAATGGACTCTGACAAAATTACGACACGATTTTCTCGAAAAATAACTAAATTCGGCAAAAATGTAATTATCACTGTTTAATGTTTACGGACAGAATTACGTCCCTTGCGCGCACTAGAGAGTAATACTGACCCCAGAATATACACGAAACATGAAAATTAGAATTTCCGCCAAAAAGTCAGATTCTAGCCCAAGCTGGACTTAGAAAAATTTTCCACCTACGTTTCTACTGAAAACAGAGTTCTAAGTCTACAAACACAATTCTACCGTCTTACTGGTAAAAACTATAAGCTATCACTCGCATCGACTGGAGAATCCTAATGACGCCCAGATCGTACACGTGACCCATGAATACAAATTAATTACAGTTAACGAGTTTCCGACATCGACTTAGCCGAAAACTTATCCCAAAATACTTAGAAATATTCCACGGACTCTATTAAGCATTTACACGCAACTTACTATCCCTTAAACTCCTTCACTTATCTATCGTGACCGACATATAGCCCTAAGTCCAGAGGATTAACAACGCCTCTGACTTAGACTAACAGAACAGGGAATAACAAACTTAACGTACGCACTTAGCCTAATATGCAAGAAAACGCTAAACACTTGGGAAAAAATTTTAACCGGGGATTGAATTTAGGGGAAAAAATTAATCTAGAACAACGCAAATAAACGGAAATTACTTTATAAATTTAAGTATACTTAATTAAAAAAAATGCACTCGACTTAATCATATAATTGTTCCTACCGGCTCGCCGTACCACACCTAGCCTAGAGGCCACACCATCTAGGTTCCAACAGAGCGACACGCAGCTTTCAGCAACAATTATGACTAGGGACGATTCAACCTCCACTAAGTGCGCGATCACTTAGTTGTTGAATCGCTGCTAGGTAGTTTACTAGTCCGTCCCTCGGAGGCCGCAACGCCCTTCACGGATTACGTTTTTCCTTAGCGTTTTGGGTCGTCTAATAACGCCCTCGGACTATCTACTGGCGTCCCACAGATATATCCGCCCCCGACAGCCCTCAAGGAACTGCTGTTGAGAGTATGGTGGCTCCCAACACCTCTGAATTAATTGCAATGGGTCGAGTATGGTACCCAGTCCAATCAACTCGGAGCGGTCTCCTTTTCAATAAATCTATTTTAACAGCCTAATCTTACTAACTAACCTTAATCATATCAGCCCGCATGACCCAAGATTCGCCAATCCCCACTCAACCGCACTGTTGTGGGGCGCACTGCTAATCCTGGCCCGCGGCTGTCTCCTTAGCATCCGCGCACGTGTTCGAACGGCTAGACGCGTGAGCCTTTCAACAATTTCAAACAAAATTGTTGAAACCACCGCTGTGCACCATTGTAACACGGGTTGGGTTCCTCTCTCTTTACTTCCTTCTTTCTACTCCCTCTACCCGTATTCTTACTTTTATTTCTAAACCAAGGGACTCCAAAACTTTTACCAAAGCCAACTCCACGCCACGTGGTCCTAAGACGATTGACCGACTTAGGATTCTACACCCAGTATGACGTGACCTAAGCTCTGAACAAAACCCTAGAGTCACCTCTGCTGCCACCACCAGACCAGTAATACAAGAGCAATGATCGAGGTCTGGATCGATCACGCTAATTAATCAACCTAGGGGCTTGATCCCCACTATAAACGATGACCTTGAGTGTGGAATAAATTACACGGTAATGATAATTCCGATTCGATGTTAGAATCGGCGCCCAATGCAACTCTGCCTCGTGTGGACCACGTGACCAGGACAAGTATACACATAAAACACATGGAAACAATAAAATGCAAATTAATAACAAATTTAATTTATTAAACGAAAACTAAAACAAAATCTAAATAGGTTCACTCCCTATCACTTTAACACTCCCTACTTGACCTGAGTGGCAAATGAGACTATTTCTATACTTAACAATAGCAACTATACCTTGGGCTACCAGCTAGATGTCTTGGCTGGTCTAGGGGAGAGGTAAGATGTTTGACCTCTCCTAGCTGCTTCCGTGACCACACTGACTTGTCCTCGTCTGGCCTAGCCCAGACTAGAACCTTGTATTGTTCCGCATCGCTTACCCAGTTACTTTAGCACGGTTAAGTTATAACAATTAAACTCTGTTGTACTTAATTGATCCAGACTGGTTGAATTATTTTACTGAATTAAATTACAAACATCTAACGGCAGAGCTGTTCCCGATCCCCAAAATGGTTAATAAAACTTTGAGAAATATTAGACATGTCAACCCTGCTGACCTATGACCGCCGGTCACTCCGCCTTAAAAGTTAGATCCGATTCGTGACGTCACTGATGGTGACTTAAACTCAATAATTAGAATACTCTTGATATTGTATCCAGTACTATTATACAATACAATTTTAATGCAAAATGAATAAAGGCTAATTTTCTCTAATTTACTGAATACTATAGGATGATTCATTATACGCAGCTATGAACAACGCGTCGGTTATTTCCACCGCGAATCCCCCTGGGGGTCAGGTCACCATGCGGCTCAGCTTCCCATTCTCTTTTGTCGATAAACCACTCTGGATAATTCTTACAACAGCCTAGTTTGTTACATCTTTATTAATATTTAGCCTTTTCCTTTGAAAGTAGACTTGTTTTATCCCCAGTGGTAATTCAACGTTCAAGGCAAAGTGGTCACTAAGTAGTTCCCGAACAACCCGAGCCTCCCCCATAATCCCCTGAGAGTTTAAAATGCAGGCATAGTCAAGCCGTAATCCCCTGATGTGAGTTGGTTCATTGTTTCCCAAGAGACAGGTATCTGGATGATCTTGTAGAAACTGTAACCACTTGACCCCATTAGCATTAACACTACCCACTGTCCCAAGGCTTGTGTGCCGAGCATTAAGGTCCCCAATGACCAGTGAAGGATTAGTATAAATGCAGTCAGGTAGATAGTTAGCGTCGAAGCAGTTCCTGGATACATACAAATTAACTACAATAAATTCCCCTTCCCTTAATGATAATTTAACACAGACATTCTCTATACCTTGCGTTTTTGATGGCGGTTCTACTAACTCTGCTGGTATGGAGTTCTTAACATAAATCGACGTCCCTCTGATGTTATTTGCGGCGAAGAGGTGAAACCCTTTATAGCTATTTAATTTCAATAATCCTTCATTCCTATCCCCTGTCTCCTGGAGAGCTACAACATCAATATCATATCCCATCACATAACAATGAACATCTGTAACCCTGTTTCTTAAACCATTAACATTCCATGACAACACTTTCAGTCTAGGGTGATCCATTATTAAACAATTCACTGTCTAAGTCATCCCCAATAAGTTCACTAAATGATAGCCATACCTTGTATAACCTCTCCCACCTCCTCCCAAGTTCACCAGTAAAAGCGACATTGCGATTCTCAAGAGATTTGTTCAGTCCTGTGACGTCCATTATTGGCCCAAATGATTCCTTCATTTTATGTGTAATTATAGAGTTCTTCCTTTCACTGCGACTATCATCATTCACACACACTTCACTTTCCTTCATTTCATCACTCGATATTTCATTATTGCCCTCAACCACTATATCCTGACTTTCCTTCACTGTTTTGTGATTTTCCTTGACCTCCTGAACGTATAATTTCGCCTCGATGGACTCGATTCTCTGCCCAAGATTTCGGAGGAACTCACCAACTTTTCTTAGTTCTGCCCACACCTCCTTGACCATATCATTATGGCCCTCTTTCTGAGCCACAGTAGCCACCTCACTCACCGTTACACTGTCACTGCCGGAGTCCTGAGTGGTGGCGTGACTGCTTGTTGCATGAGCCTGACGAAGTAAAGGTGACTCCTTAACCCACGCATTCGTCCGGTTCACTGGCACTGTTTGGGGCAGACTGTTTTGTTGTGCTCCGGTGTCTGGGTAAGAGCTCTTGCTTGCTCTGTAACATTCACCGGCCGGGGAACATCCATACTCGGCCTCTTGCAACACACAGCCGAGCTAGCATTGTGAACACCTCCACAGTTCCAGCATCTGGGAACTATTTTCTCATCCAGATTAAGTCTGTTTCTACACACATTAGAGAGGTGAGACTTTCCGCAGAAACGACATCGTGGATCATGTTGACAGCTCCAGGATTTATGCCCCCATCTGCAGCATTTCAGGCATATTATGGGCTCTTCCACATACTTTGCTACATGCCTGTAGCCAGCACAGCTCTCTTGAACAGTGCACTCCTCAAGGTCCAACATGTTATAAGCTTCCCTGGCCTGGCCAGTCAACCTACTCTGCCCTAATGCAGCCCAATCACTGACCCGACCCGGGACGCGGTCGGGTCAAGAAGTGCCTGCTCCGCGACAAGGGGTGAAATTGGTATTGGTGTTTAGCTTAGTCTACACACAGGAGACTGACTAGTATTAATCACCTTTAATAAGGTGACGCTTGGCCCACACAAATCGTTGGTCGTCGAGGATGAATTCGGGGTCCAGAATCTGAGGGTATTTATAGATAATTACCTTCGTCAGCTTCTCGTTCCCCTCCGGTATTTCCATAACAATTCCTTCATATCCTTGCTGGGTAAGAAACACAACTGCCTCCATGGAACCTACCGTTAAGTAAGGTCTGTTCACACCTTCCTTCAGCAGGGGCTCGAACTTGCGGTGTTCTCTTCCAAGTTTGACTGTCCACAGCATCTTCTGATGATAGGCCAGTGTGCATGAGGCAGGAAAGAGAAGCCGCCATCTCCGCTGACCCTCACCTTCCTGACGTCGTTCCGTCCGTTCGTCGACACTGATTTGATCAGTCTAGGCGTCGTTCTTCATTCTCTTGTCGTTTCCGCTATGCGTATCACTGTCAACACTACGCCATACATCCTGTCTTCTCCGTTTCATCTGTTGCCTGGTTAGAGCTTCTTGAAACTCACCCTCCTCAACTGACTGGCTGCTTTCTGAGTCCATGTGAAGATTGCCGTGGGAAGTATCCAGTTCTTCTGGTGACTGAGTCTCCATCTCAGTACCCAGCATGGGGGGAGATGTGTAGAAGGCGATTAATGCTAGTCAGTCTCCTGTGTGTAGACTAAGCTAAACACCAATACCAACTTCACCCCTTGTCGCGGAGCATGGAACTTCTTGACCCGACCGCGTCCCAGTTAAGACACTGATTGGGCTGCATTAGGGCAGAGTAGGTTGACTGGCCAGGCCAGGGAAGCTTATAACATGTTGGACCTTGAGGAGTGCACTGTTTACGACACGATCAGGAGAGCTGTGCTCCAATCATTTCGACTAACCCCGGTGGTTTACAGGAAACGCTTCCATGAGTGCACAAGAGCTTGCGGAAGGTCTTATGCTGAAACTGCTCGGGACACAGAGCGCAGGTTCCAGCGGTGGCTGAAGATTGAAGAGGTGGAGACGATGGAGGAGCTGAAGCAGTTGATGGTGATGGAAAGATTCATGTCGATGCTCCATCCAGAGCTAAGGGTCAGGATCAACGAGGCAGGTATTAGAGAACTTAAGGCTGCTGCAGACAGAGCCGACCTGTTGGAAGAGGCACTACATCTCGGAAAGGAGGGACCGCCCAGGCACTCGCCTTACCCAAGGTTCGGGGGAAACGTCAAGAGTTCAGGAGGAGCGAGGACGGGTGGAAACTCTATCAAGAATAGTTTACCCAGGGAGGTAAACCGGACCAGGAGTTCATGGGAACCGGTGAGAAGACCCCAAGGGAAGAATGCTGGGACTGGTGCTGGAGCGAGGAGTGCTGCCAGGGAGACGGCGACCGGGGCGCGACGAGGACCCAGGGGACAGCGGTTTCTGGGAGCGTTGCCCGAGTGACAGGTGGAGAGTCGCCTTCCAGAAGAGTCAAATGTTTTAATTTTGGCGGACGCGGACACTTCGCACGTGAGTGTGGTCGCCCCAGGCAATGCGGAAATGTGGCAATGGTCAGAATGGACGACCAAGGAGCCAAGAATGTTTTGGGCGGATCTCCACTAGAAAGAGAGGAAAAGATCCATCCTTTTATTTGTGTGGGTACCGTGGGGATAAAAGGGGCCGACCCCATTCCAGTGAAAATGTTAAGAGATACCGTGGCAGACTTTACCCAGGTGAGTGAGACCCTATTCCCTGAGGGTTATGAGGACACCACTGTGGGGGTGGCCATGGTGACCACTGTGGGTGGCCCAGTGAGAATGCCCCCTTCACGAGGTGATTTTGGACTCTGACTATGGCTGCAAGACCCTAGTGGTGGGGGTCTGCGCCTCGATGCCCAAGATGGAGGCCCAGGTCATTCTGGGAAATGACTCATGTAGGGGATGTGTACTCCTAAACCTCATTAAGGGTGATGAATGTTTGAAACACTATAGAAAGGGAGACAGTGCGTCGGACACCTGGGAAAAAGCGAGGAAGATCGCTGAGGGAGCGTTCCCTGTGTGCGCAGTATTCCCGAGACAGAGTGTCAAATGTGAAACAAGTGGATCTGGTCAGGCTGGAGAGGATGTGCCTGACAGCCTAGGATCCGATCGACTCTTCGAGGAACCCGGAGGACAGATAGAGTGTAGTGGGAACCTGGATGACAGATTACAGATAACTCTGACCAGTCCTCTCGAGTTGGATCGCGCTCGACTAGGCGAGCTGCAGCGGGAGGAATTTCCAGTGTTGATACTAGAGGCCGAGGGAGGTCGTGCTGGACCAGAGACTGCTACGCATTTCTAATTTGAAGAGGGGATGCTGATGAGGCAGTGGAGGCCAGTGAGGACGAAAGCCGATATGGAGGCACTAGAAGTGAAGCGGCAGGTAGTATTACCGACTCGTTGCAGAGGAGCAGTGCTTGAATTGGCGCACTCAGTGGACCCTGCAGGTCATCTTGGAGTAACCAAGAAGCTGAACCGGATCAGGGAACACTTCTATTGGCCGGCATGACCACACTTCTTCTTAACACTTCTATACACTTCTATTGACGACGTGAGACGTCATTGTAAAACGTGTCTTCCTTGTCAGAGGGCGGAAAAGAACGTGCCGGCAATTCCGAGGGCCCCCTCTGGTTCCTGTCCCTGCTTTGAGACAAGCGTTTGAGTGTCAACTGATAGACGGTGTGGGACCCTTGCCCCGAACGAAGAGACGGAACAACTACTTGCTGACGATTATGTGTGCGTCAACGAGGTTTCCAGAAGCAGTCCCGTTGCGACAGCTAACATCGAAGAGTATTATTGGAAAGCTCCAACGTTTTTTCTCTTGAGTGGGGATTCCCAAAGAGATTCAGAGTGATTGTGGGTGCGTATTCCAATTGAGATGGTTTATCCCCCTATTGCAAGCTGGGGAGATAACCCAGATTCGGTCTTCGCCCTACACACCGCAGTCGCAAGGAGCGATCGAAAGGTTCCACTCGACCTTGAAGACCATGTTAAAAGGGTTCTGCGCCGAACAAGGAGCGGAATGGGATGAGACCGTGTATCCAGCGTTATTTGCGATACAGGACGCAGTGGTGGGATATATGTCGTACCTAGTAGCCAGAACGTACTTCTGAGCCTACTATGCAAGGCCTGATTTGCCTAATAAGCCAAGTTTTCATGAATTAATTGTTTTTCGACCACCTAACCTACCTAACCTAACCTAACCTAACTTTTTCGGCTACCTAACCTAACCTAACCTATAAAGGTATGTTAGGTTAGGTTAGGTAGGGTTGGTTAGGTTCGGTCATATGTCTACGTTAATTTTAACTCCAATAAAAAAAATTGACCTCATACATAATGAAATGGGTAGCTTTATCATTTCATAGGAAAAAAAATAGAGAAAATATATTAATTCGTTAAAACTTGGCTTATTAGGCAAATCGGGCCTTGATTAGTAGGCTGAGAAGTGCGTTCTGGCTACTAGGTACGACATATATATATATATATATATATATATATATATATATGTCGTACCTAGTAGCCAGAACTCACTTCTCAGCCTACTATTCAAGGCCCGATTTGCCTAATAAGCCAAGTTTTCCTGAATTAATATATTTACTATAGTTTTTTTCTTATGAAATGATAAAGCAACTCTTTTCTCTATGTATGAGGTAAATTTTTTTTTATTGGAGTTAAAATTAACGTAGATATATGACCGAACCTAACCAACCCTACCTAACCTAACCTAACCTATAGTTATAGGTAAGGTTAGGTTAGGTAGCCAAAAACAGCTAGGTTAGGTTAGGTTAGGTAGGTTAGGTAGACGAAAAAACATTAATTCATGAAAACTTGGCTTATTAGGCAAATCGGGCCTTGAATAGTAGGCTGAGAAGTGCGTTCTGGCTATTAGGTACGACATATATATATATATATATATATATATATATATATATATATATATATATATATATATATATATATATATATATATATATGTCGTACCTAGTAGCCAGAACTCACTTCTCAGCCTACTATTCAAGGCCCGATTTGCCTAATAAGCCAAGTTTTCCTGAATTAATATATTTACTATAATTTTTTTCTTATGAAATGATAAAGCAACCCCTTTTCTCTATGTATGAGGTCAATTTTTTTTATTGGAGTTAAAATTAACGTAGATATATGACCGAACCTAACCAACCCTACCTAACCTAACCTAACCTATATTTATAGGTAAGGTTAGGTTAGGTAGCCAAAAAAAGCTAGGTTAGGTTAGGTTAGGTAGGTTAGGTAGACGAAAAAACATTAATTCATGAAAACTTGGCTTATTAGGCAAATTGGGCCTTGAATAGTAGGCTGAGAAGTGCGTTCTGGCTATTAGGTACGACATATATATATATATATATATATATATATATATATATATATATATATATATATATATATATATATATATATATATATATATATATATATATATATATATATATATAAATATATATATATATATATATATGTCGTACCTAATAGCCAGAACGCACTTCTCAGCCTACTATTCAAGGCCCGATTTGCCTAATAAGCCAAGTTTTCATGAATTAATGTTTTTTCGTCTACCTAACCTACCTAACCTAACCTAACCTAGCTTTTTTTGGCTACCTAACCTAACCTTACCTATAAATATAGGTTAGGTTAGGTTAGGTAGGGTTGGTTAGGTTCGGTCATATATCTACGTTAATTTTAACTCCAATAAAAAAAAATTGACCTCATACATAGAGAAAAGGGTTGCTTTATCATTTCATAAGAAAAAAATTATAGTAAATATATTAATTCAGGAAAACTTGGCTTATTAGGCAAATCGGGCCTTGAATAGTAGGCTGAGAAGTGAGTTCTGGCTACTAGGTACGACATATATATATATATATATATATATATATATATATATATATATATATATATATATATATTTAAATATGATCGAAAAAGTAAGATTTATAATTCTAACACAAATTTTTTCAATATTTCTTATGCTTCTTTTCACTGTCGATGGTAAATGAAAAATCAATTCTCCAAAATTCATTTTTATTTCGAGTCTGATGCGATTCTTGAAAGCATTCCGTAATAACTTATTACATTTTCAAAGACTTCAAAGACACATACAACTATAACCTGTAAACACTAAACTGAGTTCTATGCTATCATTTAAACAGGTATCATCTTATATACCTGCATTTGGGTGAGGTGATATGTTACAACAGTTTTGGATGAGGTGAACAAAACTTTCAACACAAGATAGAACATGAAACAATATGTATAAATTGGGTAAATTAAAGGGAAGGATGGAAGTAACTGCAAAGGGCCTATTGTCCCATATTTCTTGATGCTTCTATATTGGTGCGGAGTCTTAAAGTGGGTAGAATATAGTTGTGCAATAATTGGCTGTTGATTGCTGGTGTTGACTTCTTGATGTGTAGTGCCTCGCAGATGAACAGCCGCCTGCTATTGCTGTATCTATCGATGATTTCTGTGTTGTTCGTTAAGATTTCTCTGGTGATGGTCTGGTTGTGGGAAGAGATTATATGTTCCTTAATGGAGCCCTGTTGCTTATGCATCGTTAATTGCCTAGAAAGAGATGTTGTTGTCTTGCCTATATACTGAGTTCTTTGATGCTTACAGTCCCCAAGTGGGCATTTGTAGGCATAGACGACGTTGGTCTCTTTTAAAGGGTTCTGCTTTGTGTCTGGAGAGTTTCTCATGAGTAGGTTGGCTGTTTTTTTGGTTTTATAGTAAATCGTCAATTGTATCTTCTGATTTTTGTCTGTAGGGATATTCGTTCCTATCAACAATATCTTTCAGGACTCTTTCCTCCGTTTTATGAGCTGTGGAAAAGAAGTTTCTGTAAAATAGTCTAATAGGGGGTAAAGCGCTATCATCCCGATAGGCTCATCCACAGATACGTTGGTAAACAGTGATTCTACGTCCAACGAGGCTTTTATCCCTGCGGTCTGTGTTCCCCCAGTAAGTCAACAAATTTCTTTGGAGACTTCAGGCTGAAGGCGCAAGGGATATAAGGGGTCAGCAAGCCATTGAGTCGCTTTGCCAGTCTGTACGTAGGTTGGGTATATGGCTTCAGGGTCTGGTAGTCATTCTCAGATGCTAAGGTACTGAGAGTAATTGCAGCTCTACCTGTAAGATGCACTCTGAGAAGGGTAGACCATTGATCTGCAGGCCAGCTAAGTTTATTAGCTAGGGTCTCAAAGGTGGTAAAAAAAACATCAATCCCTGTCTCAACGAATGGTGGCATTAACTTACTTGCATGGGAGACATTGAAACTTACTGGGAGATTAGCGGTAGCTTGTTGGCACTGAGTGTGGTGTGTAGTTTCCAACGTGAGTTCTCGTTGACGACATTCTATAGCCATATCCGCTTGCTGTTTGTCATGCTCGCGTTGTATCTCCAGGTGACGTTGTTTTGCTTCAAGCGGTACTCGCTCACGCTCTCTGAATAGGACGTTCTGAATCTCACGTTCCTTTAGGGCCTCCTCTCGTTCTTGTTCTTCTTTCCTGATTGCAGCTTCTTCTTTCCTCATTTGTACAACTTCCTATTGTTGTTGGAGGGCTTCTTTTTGTTGCTCCCGTTCAAAATTGGCAAGTTCGAGTTTGAGTTTTATAGTTGCCAGAGCATTTTTATCTGCAATAGAATGAGTTTCGTGAGTTTCAGAGAAAATTGTCCCTTCATCTAAGAGGTGATCCATTAATAAGTTGTACAAGTCATTTTTGTTGGCTCCTTGGGGAACCTCTAGTTGATACTCGTGGGCAAGAGCTTGTAATGCAGTCCTCTTGGCACGATATAAAGTCCCTATTTCACCTGCTGGATCGTTACGAAAAGCTTGGAGACGAAACAATGTGAAAGATAACAAATAAATGTACAACGAATATAGTTGTGATATGGTAAATGTCAGAAACAGGATAACGTGGCAACTGGTAACTATCCTGTGAAATTTTAATCTTTAACAATTAACGTTAATTTTAGGATGGTAAATGATTAGTCAATCAAAGTCGCAGGAAATCTTGTACCCGGAACTCAATGTAAGAGAATAAGGACAAGAAAATCCTACTAAATAAATGAAACTGAGTTTCTAAAACAAATGAAACATTTAATTGCTTCAAAAGTGAATTAGGTAGTCCAAGAATGTAGGCATACCTTGCCGAGTCTCTATGGGACATAAGCAAGGGTTTCCCACTAAATGAAATATGATACTTACAGAATTAGCGAACTTTGAGCTCTGAAAAAAGAAAGCTAATTCCCTACCTAAGTAAATATCATCATCTCTGACCGACGTGTAGGGGTGCGAGTGTCAACTAGTGACGAGAACTGCTGCTGAGGTCCCAACTCAGCATCGTAGTCCATGCTAGAGGAACTATGGCCCTCTGTATCCTCCTTCGGTCAGATTGCAGTAGATAGGGTACTTTGACCCGAAGACAAACCAAAGTACCACAATGATGATCTGCCGATAATGTGAGAAATATCCTAGGGTCAAAAAGTGGTAAACATGAGTAATAACACTGAGGGAGGGATGACCAATTAAGAAAATGACTGAGGCCTACAGTCATCACGTAATTCAAAGTTATCCCACACTCACCATATGCTACTCTCGGAATGCACAATACACACTGCACCATATAAATATGAAAAGTAATGAAAATATTGAAAAGCAACTGCAGCAAAGCCAAGTACGCTTACCACAAATTGATGTTCTAGTACTAGTACCTGAGTGAATTCCTAGGACAGGCCCCCCATTAAATGTGACGGGAAAGTGTTGGAGTGTAGATGTTCGGCAGTCCTCCAATGGCAGGTTTCAATGCCTGTCACTTTTACCAAAAAAAAAGATAGACTGCTTGCCTGTTGTCTGTGGTAATTGAGAGAGAGGAACATGTAAAACACAAAGTATGAACAATGAAACTTTAATATACTTTAAAACATAAATAAAAATAAAGACAAGTCCCGTGGCAATGAATAGTGCAATTAAAGAACAAAGATAAATGCAAAAACATGATAGATAAAATAGTAAATGGTTTAAGACAAAATAATAAATGGTGCTGAGAATATTGGCTATGGCTGAGACCTCCCTTAGTATACAGAGCCAGAGAGCTTAGTATGCCAGAGAGAGATGTCAACTCTTAGAGCACAAAGAATATTTTGAAGTTGATGGCTGGTTCAAGCTCAGACATCGACTCAGGTAGATGGCGCTGAGGTGCAGTGTGCAGATGTGCAGTCGGCGAGTCACCAATCAGGAGCAGGCAGGCTGGGATGGGTAGTTGGCTGGTAGATGAAGAGCCGGTGTGGAGTTGGGGGTTTAGGATACGTTTTGCTTCCTGGTCAAAACATTTTGTGCTACTGGTGGACGTATCTTGAATGTAGCATCTTATACTTGTAGAATAAACATAACTTTAGGTAGGGAAGAGCAGGCTCAATCTCTCTTGAAAGAGATTATCGTCACAACTCTCCCCCGAAGCCTGCGGTTCCGGGTGAAGTTACGTCTTCAGGTGGTAGAGTGGTAGGTGGAGCTGCCTCTACCTCATAGACTCTGGAGAGGGCGTCTGCTATGATGTTGTCAGATCCCTTGATGTAGAAGATCTCCAGGTTGAAATTCTGCAGATATAAAGCCCATCGTAGAAGCCGTTGATTGTTGAATTGGGCTTGCTGCAGGAAGCGTAGGGGATTGTGGTCCGAGTAGATGGTGGTAGACCGAGCACCTTGCAGGTATGATTCAAAGTGCTGCAAGTTCAGGACGATGGAGAGTAGTTCCTTTTCGATAGTGCTGTAGTTCTTTTGGTGTGGTTTTATCTTGTAGCTGTAGTAGCTAAAAGGAAGAATCTCCTCGCCTCGTTGTTGCATCAGGACACCCCCGATGCCGGTACCACTGGCGTCGACATGGAGGATGAAAGGCTTCGTGATATCTGGCGAGGCGAGAATAGGATTAGAACACAGCAGGAATTTAAGTTGTTCAAAAGCAATGGTTTGCTGAATGATCCAATGATACCGTTGCTTGGGGCTGGTTAAAGTGATCAATGGTGTCGCCACCGTACTAAAATTCTTCACAAACCTACGGTAGTAGGAGGCAAGACCTAGGAAGCGCAGGAGCTGCTTCCTGGTGGTAGGCTGTGGGTAATGCTGGATGGCTTGGGTATGTATGTTTAACGGAGCTATGCTGCCACTCCCTATCTCATGACCAAGATAACGCACTTTACCTTTAGCAAAGGTGGACTTGGCCAAGTTAATGGTGAGGCCGGCTGTCAGGAGCTTGGCAAACAATCGTTGCAGCTGGAGCAGATGTTCGCTCCAGGTGTTGGTCGCCACAACGCTATATCATCTAAGTAGGCGTAGGTGTTATCTAATCCCTGGATGACGCGGTTGACAGCTCTCTGAAAGGTGGCCGGGGCATTACATAGTCCAAATGGAAGGCGTTCGTATCTGTAAAAGCCAAAAGGAGTGGTAAAGGCAGATATTTCCTTAGCTCGCTCTGTCAAACATACTTGGTAGTATCCTTTTAGTAAGTCCAGCTTCGACAGATACCGCACATTACCAATGGCATCAAAGATGTCATCTATTCTAGGTAAGGGGTACGCATCCTTGACAGTCACAAGATTCAATTTCCGATAATCGGTACATAACCTCACTTTACCATGCGGTTTCGGCACCAAGATGCAGGGTGAGGCCCAAGGGGACTCACAAGGGGTGGCCAGTCCATGATCCAGGCGGTACTGTACCTCAGCACGCATAACTTCCTTTTTACTCAGGCTGATTCGGTAGAAAGGTTGACGAACCGGCCGGGTGTCAGGGAGTATTTGGATGTCGTGCTGAACCACATTACACGCGTGTGGATCATTGCTGAACAACTTCTGGTGTTCCTTGAAGATTCTGATGAGAGGTGCACTATTACTGTTGTGACGGTAACGCGTTGGTGTTCGGCTGTTTCAAAAGCTAGGGGTATGGCCTCGTCATATATAGAAACAAAAAGAGAAAATCTGGAACTTCGTCTGTGGTAAGGTAATGGGAAGACACACAAAACACAAGTAAATTTAACAATGAAATTTTAATTACGTTAGAAAAGCAAAACATGAATAAAATGGACATACAAAATGGAACATAAAATCAATCAATCAAAATAATAAGAATAATCAAATGACAAAATGAAAAGTTACGTTAAGACAAGTGAGTAATAACAAGTGAACAATATACAATGTAAATAGGGTGCAGGAATATTGGCTTTAAGCTGCCACCTCTCTTAGTACACGTAAGCCAGAGCTTAGTCTACCAACGAGACGTGTTAACTTGTCGAAAGCACTGGATATTCTGAGGTCTCTAGGTCGTGGTGGCCCCAGACATCAGGTACTGTGGTGGGTAGGGAGCAGGTGCGACTGACCACCGGCCAATCAGCGATGAGCAGGCGACGGACAGGTAGTTTGGTGGTTCGAGTGGCGGGGGGAGCAGGTGTTCCTGGTGCTGAATACGTTTGCTCTCTGGCAAACCTTGGAGTTGTACTTGTTGGATATTTCTTCCATATTAGTTGTATAGGGATGTATCACGACGAACTTAGGAGGGAAGAGCAGGCTCAATCTCTTGAAGGAGATTATCGTCACAACTCTCCCCCAAAGCCTGCGGTTCTGGAAGAAGTACGTCGTTATGTGGTGGAGTAATAGATGGAGTCGCTTCTACTTCACAAACTCTGGAGAGGGCATCGGCTATGATGTTGTCAGAACCCTTGATATAGCGGATCTCCAGGTTGAAATCTTGTAAATACAAAGCCCATCGTAGAAGACGCTGGTTAGTGAATTGGGCTTGATGTAGGAAGCGGAGAGGGTTGTGGTCTGAGAAGATGGTTGTAGACCTGGCGCCTTGTAGGTACGGAGCGAAGTGTTGGAGGTTCAGGACGATGGATAGTAGCTCCTTTTCAATAGTGCTGTAGTTCCTCTGGTGTGGTTTCAATTTGTAGCTGTAGTAGCTGACAGGTAGAACCGTCTCGCCTCGTTGTTGCATCAGGACACCACCAACGCCGGTACCACTGGCGTCGACATGAAGGACGAAAGGCTTGGTGATATCTGGTGAGGCGAGAATGGGATTAGAACAGAAGAGGAATTTGAGTTGTTCGAAAGCAACGGTTTGCTGCATGGTCCAATTATACCGTTGCTTGGGACTGGTTAATAGGATTAGAGGTGTGGCGACTGTACTGAAATTTCTCACAAACCTACGGTAGTAGGAGGCAAGACCAAGGAAGCGCAGGAGCTGCTTCCTGGTGGTAGGCTGTGGATACTGTTGGATGGCTTGAGTGTGCGAGTCTAACGGAGCTAGGCTGCCACTCCCAATAACATGACCTAGATAACGCACTTTACTTTTCGCGAAGGTGGACTTGCCCAGGTTGATGGTGAGGCCGGCTGTCAGGAGCTTGGAGAACAGACGTCGCAGCTGGAGCAGATGTTCACTCCAGGTGTTGGATGCTACGACGATATCATCCAGGTAGGCGTATGTGTTATCCAAGCCCTGGATGACACGGTTGACAGCTCTCTGAAAGGTGGCCGGGGCATTACATAGTCCGAAAGGAAGGCGTTCATATCTGAAAAGTCCAAAAGGAGTGATAAAGGCAGATATCTCTTTAGCTCGCTCCGTTAGACACACTTGATAGTACCCCTTAAGCAAGTCCACTTGGGAGAAGTACTGGGCACTACCAATGGCGTCAAGGATGTCATCTATCCTAGGCAAGGGGTAAGCATCCTTGACTGTTACGTTATTTAGTTTCCGATAGTCAGTACATAACCGCACCTTACCTTGGGGTTTGGGCACCAAGATACAGGGTGAGGCCCAGGGGGACTCACAAGGTGTAGCCAGTCCATGATCCAAGAGGTACTGCACCTCAGCACGCATGACTTCCTTCTTGCTAGGGCTGATTCGGTAGAAGGGTTGACGAATCGGCCGGGTGTCGGGGAGCAGTTGGATGTCGTGCTGGGTAACATTACACTCTTGGGGGTCATCTCGGAACAACTCCTGATGTTCTCTGAAGATCTTGACAAGAGGTGCACTATGATTATCCTGAAAGTATTTGGGAAGATCATTAAGGATTTCGGAATTAGAAAGCGCTGACTCTTTGTCAGTGCTTTCAGGAGGAGAAGCTGGGAAGGTCTCACTGTGGATGTAGGGTTCTGTGAAGGTAGAATAATTGATCATGACAGTGGGAGGAGTACCATTATATTGCTTCAGGAGGTTGACGTGGCACAGCTGGGTCTTCCGCCGCCTATCTGGAGTCTCGAGAACGTAGTTGTTGTTTCTGCACTCCTTGATGCGGTAGGGTCCTGAAAACCTGTTTTGTAAAGGAGAACCTGGGATAGGGAAGTATGCAAGTACGAAGTCTCCCGGCTTAAATTTTCTTACTTTGCTGGTCTGGTCGTAATGTGTCTTCATCCTCTCCTGGGCTTTCAATAGATTATCATGGGCAAAACGGTGGACTCTCTCTAGAATGTGTTGAAGGTTTTGAAGAAACTGGGGCACATTCTGATGCTCACTGAAGGTGGCATCTCAGAGAGAGTCTTTGAAAGCCTTAAGGGGAGTACGGCACTTACGGCCGTAGAGCATCTCATAAGGAGATACTCTTAGGGACTCATTGGGAAGACTTCTGTAAATGCACATTATCATGTCAATTTGCTTATCCCAATCCTTAGAGGTTTAACTACAAAACTTTTTCAAGAGTGCTTTGATAGTCTGATGACTACGCTCAAGAGAACCCTGTGAAGCAGGATGATAGGGGCTGGACAATACCTGTTTGATGTTGAACTCCTCCAGTGTCCTTTTGAAGAGATCACTGGTGAAGTTGGTACCACAGTCGCTCTGAATCTCCCTGGGAAATCCGTATTGAGTGAAGATCTTCAATAGATGCTTTACAACCGTAGCTGCCGTGATGTTCTTCACTGGAACTGCTATGGGAAATCTGGTGGTAGGACACAGGATGGTTAAGATATAGGCGTTACCTGAACTGGTCCGAGGTAAAGGACCAACACAGTCTATTATAAGTCTGTGGAAAGGTTCCGCAGGCACCTGTATGGGAATCAGTGGCGCTCTGGGAATGGAGATGTTCGGTTTGCCTGCCATCTGACATGTATGACACTGTTTTACGTACTGTTTGACGCTATTTACCATACCTGGCCAGTAGTAGTCTTGACGAATTCCATGGTAAGTCTTGTTGAATCCGTAGTGGGAGAGTGCTCCGTGGGCCAAGTGTAGAATAGTGGGCCGCAGGCTGGTAGGAATCACAAGTTGTTCGATGTTGGCCCAATCGTCCTCCTCCTTCAGTTTACTGGGTCTATATCTGCGGTAGAGCAAGTCGTTCTCTAGGAAGAACCCAGGAATACTGTCGGGCTGAGTCTCAGCCTGGAAAAACAATAGTGTTAAGGTAAGATCTTCCCTCTGCAACTTACGGAACTCCAACTTGGTCAGATTCGGGGGTAGTTTCTGAGGGTCTTGAGGGACAGCGGTAGCAGTAGAGTCAGCTGGCTGTGGTCGTGCGGCTTGTGCACGAGTGGTCACTAGAACCGGAGGAGAAACTTCATCACTCTCTTGAACCTCTGCTGGAACATACTCTAGTATAGGGTTAATTGGCACAGAGGTACACACCTGGGGTTTGTCCATGACGATCAGGTTGGTTGGTTGCAGGTCTTCTGCCAAGTCGTTGCCTAGGAGAAGTTGCACTCCAGGCATGGGAAAAGGCTTTTCCCTGACGGCGACTTGGACTTCTCCGTTCACGTAGGGACACTCCAGGTGGACTCTGGCGAGAGGGTATGGAGTGGTAGCATTGAGGTCAGTGATGAAGACAGTTTCTCCGGTGTAGGCGATGTTGGGGACAGCCGACTTCAAGATGATCGATTGAAGAGCCGCTGTGTCCCTCAAGATCTTCAATTTGAAACGTCCCTTCGGATTTGAACCGTTGGCAGAGACAGTTCCAGTATACAGGTGGTTACTGAAAAGATAAAGATCATTAACATTAACACCAACATTCATCACAGGCTTACCGGACTTAGGAGGAGTTGGTTTGGTTTTCGGTGTGTCAGTGGTTCCTTTGTATTGAGACTTACCACACTTGTCTATGGTATGTCCATAGAGTCTACAATACTTGCAGTACAATTGTGAGCCAGCTTGATCGGTGCTCACTTTCTCGTAACTGTACCACGACTTCTTACTGGAGGATGGTTCTGGTGTCAGCCGGTGGATGAGGCTGTAAGTGTCAGCCGACTTAGCACACTTCAGGTAGTCGGTTTCTTCTTTATCTGCTAAGTATAGACGGACAGGAGGCGGCACACGCCTCAAGAATTCTTCAACTAGCATCAGGTTGACGAGTTCTGTAAAAGTAGAGACATGTGCTGCTTCCAGCCATTTCATAAAATATCTCCGTTTTGTGTTAGCAAACTCGAGGAAGGTAGTGGTACTTGCCTTCAGGTGGTCACGGAATTTCCTTCGATAACTTTCTGTGGAGAGGAGGTAGGCGTCCAACACTGCTTGTTTCAGAGTCTGGTAGTCATTCTCAGACGCCAAAGTACTGAGTGTGACTGCAGCTCTACCTGTAAGATGGACTCTGAGAAGTGTGGCCCATTGGTCGACAGGCCAACTGAGTTGATTAGCAAGGGTTTCAAAGGTAGTGAAAAACACATCAACTTCTGCTTCTACAAAGGATGGCATTAACTTACTTGCATGTGATATATTAAAACTGACGGGAAGATTGGCAGTAGCTTGCTGGCGTTGAGCGAGGTGTGAAGTTTCCAACGCGAATTCTTGTTGACGACACTCTAGAGCCAGAGTCGCTTGTTGTTTGTCATGTTCGCGTTGAATCTCCAACTCGCGTCGTTTTGTTTCAAGGTGTACTCGTTCACGTTCACGGAGTAAGGCAATCTCACGTTCTTGTTCTTCCCTTCGTATGGCAGCTACTTCCCTTTGTTGTTCGAGGGCTTCCCTTTGCTGTTCGCGGGCTTCCCTTTGCTGCTCACGTTCAATCTTGGCCAGCTCCAATTTGAGTTTCATCGTTGCCAAATCAGTTTTATCTGCAATATAGTAAGTTTCATGAGTTTCAGAGTCTATCTTACCTTGCTCTAAATAGTGATCCAGCAACAGGTTGTGTATGTCATTTTTGTTGGCTTGGTAGGGAACTTCTAGTTGATACTCATGTGCAAGAGTTTGTAATTCAGTCCTCTTGGCACGACTTAAAGTCCCTATTTCACCTGCTGGATCTGCACGGAAAGCTTGGAGACGAAACATGGTGAAATTAGCAAATAAATGTACAACGAATATACCGTTATATAGTGAATGTCAGAAACAGGACAACGTGGCAACTGGTACCTATCCTGTGGAATCTTTAACAATTAAAGTTAAGTACAAGATGTTAAATGATTAATTTAAATCAAGGGCGCAGGAAATCTTGTACCCGGTACTCATGTAAGAGGATAAGGGCAAGAAAATCCTACTAAACAAATGAAACTGAGTTTCGAAAACAAATGAAACAGTTAATTGCCTCAAAAGTAAAATTGGTAGTCCAAGGATGTAGGCATGCCGAGTCTCTATAGGACATAAGCAAGCTTTTCCTACTGAAATTAATATGATACTTACAGAATTAGCGAACTTTTGTGCTCTGAAAAAGTAAGCTAATTCCCTACCGTTGTATGTATCATCATCTCTGACTGACGTGTAGGGGTGCGAGGTGTCAACTGGTGAAGAGAACTGCTGCTGAGGTCCCAGTTCAGCAACTAAAGTTCGAGCTAGAGGAACTATGGCCCTCTTTATCCTCCTACAGTCAGATTGCAGAAGATTAGGTGCACATGACCCGGGGCAGACCACAGTACCAGGGTACCAATATGATGATCTGTCAAAAATGAGAAATATCCAAGGGACAAAAGATGGTAAACACGAGTAATAACACGGAGGGAGAGATGACCAATTAAGAGTATGACTGAGGCCTACAGTCACCACGTAATCCAAAGTTGTCTCACCTTCACCATATGCTACTCTCGTAATGCACAATACACACCGCACCATATAAAAAATGAAATTGAATATAAAAAATAGTAAAAGCTACGTTACCAAAGTTAAATACGCTTACCATAAATTACTACTTGGCACCAGTACCTGAGTGAAGCTCCAAGGACAGGCCCCCACTTAATATGTGACGGTAACGCGTTGGTGTTCGGCTGATTCAAAAGCTAGGGGTATGGCCTCGTCACATATAGAAACAAAAAGAGAAAATCTGGAACTTCGTCTGTGGTTAGGTAATGGGAAGACACACAAAACACAAGTAAATTTAACAATGAAATTTTAATTACGTTAGAAAAGCAAAACATGAATAAAATGGACATACAAATTGGAACATAAAATCAATCAATCAAAATAATAAGAATAATCAAATGACAAAATGAAAAGTTACGTGAAGACAAGTGAGTAATAACAAGTGAACAATATACAATGTAAATAGGGTGCAGGAATATTGGCTTTAAGCTGCCACCTCTCTTAGTACACGTAAGCCAGAGCTTAGTCTACCAACGAGACGTGTTAACTTCTCGAAAGCACTGGGTATTCTGAGGTCTCTAGGTCGTGGTGGCCCCAGACATCAGGTAGTGTGGTGGGTAGGGAGCAGGTGCGACTGACCACCGGCCAATCTGCGATTAGCAGGCGACGGACAGGTAGTTTGGTGGTTCGAGTGGCGGGGGGAGCAGGTGTTCCTGGTGCTGAATACGTTTGCTCTCTGGCAAACCTTGGAGTTGTACTTGTTGGATATTTCTTCCATATTAGTTGTATAGGGATGTATCGCGACAAATTTAGGAGGGAAGAGCAGGCTCAATCTCTTGAAGGAGATTATCGTCACACTGTCCTGCAAATAGGTATGAAGATTAGTAAGGATTTCCGAGTTGGAAAGCACTGACTCAGTGTTAGTGCTTTCGGGAGAAGCAGGGAAGGTTTCACTGTGGAGGTATGGACCTTTAAATGTGGAGACTGATACCAACACAGTGGGGGGAGTACCTTGATACTGCTTCAGGAGGTTGACGTGGCACAACTGGGTCTTCCGCCGCCTATCTGGAGTCTCAAGAACGTAGTTGTGGTTGTTTCTGCACTCCTTGATGCGGTAAGGTACTGAAAACTTGTTTTGCAATGGAGAACCTGGGATAGGAAAATATGCCAACACGAAGTCTCCTGGTTTATATTTCCTTAATTTGCTGTTTTGGTCAAAATGAGTCTTCATCCTCTCCTGGGCTTTCAATAGATTGTCATTAGCAAATTTACCTACTCTCCCTAGAATGTGTTTTAAGTTTTGAAGAAACTGGGGCACATTCTGAGGGTCACTGAAGGTGGCATTACGTAGAGAGTCTTTAAAAGCTTTGAGAGGAGTACGGCACTTACGTCCGTAGAGCATCTCATACGGAGATACTCCTAGAGACTCCTTGGGGAGACTTCTGAAAATGCACATAATGAGATCAAGTTGTTTATCCCAGTACTTCAAGGTGTCATTGCAGAATTTCTTTAGTAGTGCTTTAATAGTCTGATGACTACGTTCAAGAGAGCCCTGTGAAGCAGGATGATAGGGGCTGGACAATACCTGTGTGATGTTGAACTCTTCCAGTGTCTTCTTGAAGAGATCACTGGTGAAGTTGGTGCCACAGTCGCTTTGAACCTCTCTTGGAAATCCATACTGGGTGAAGATCTTCAATAGGTGTTTCACCACAGTAGCAGCCGTAATGATCTTTACTGGAACTGCTATGGGGAATCTGGTGGTAGGACACATGATAGTTAGTATATAGGCGTTGCCAGAACTTGTCCGGGGCAAAGGACCAACACAGTCTATGATGTGTCTGTGGAAAGGTTCCACAGGCAGTGGGATAGGATTTAATGGAGCCTGGGGAATAGAGATGTTAGGTTTACCTGCCATCTGACATGTATGACACTGTTGCATGTACTTTTTGACGTCTTTTACCATACCTGGCCAGTAGTAGTCTTGTCTCATTCCGTGGTAGGTTTTGTTAAAACCAGAGTATGAAAGAGCTCCATGGGCCAGGTGTAGAATATCGGGCCGTAGGCTGGGGGAATCACTAGTTGTTCGACATTGGCCCAATCGTTATCCTCCTTCAGCTTACTGGATCTGTATCTGCGGTAGAGCAACTCATTCTCTAGGAAGAACCCAGGGATACTGTCAGGTTGAGTCTCAGCCTGGAAGAATAATGGTGTTAATGATTGACCGTCCCTCTGTAACTTACGGAACTCCAAACTGGTAATATTAGGAGGTAGATTCTGAGGGTCTTGAGGGACAGCGGTAGCATTAGAGTCAGCCGGTTGCGGGCGTGCAGCTTGTGCACGGGTGGTCACCAAAACCGGAGGAGAAACTTCATCACTTTCTTGGACCTCTGCTGGAACATATTCAAAGATGGGATTATCCATTACAGAGGTACACACCTGGGGTTTGTCCGTGATGATCAGATTGGACGGTTGCAGATCTTCTGCCAAGTCTTTGCCCAGAAGAAGTTGCACTCCAGGCATAGGAAAAGGATTTTCCCTGATGGCGACTTGGACTTCACCGGTCATGAAGGGACAATCCAGGTGGACTCTGGCGAGTGGATACGGAGTGGTAGCAGTGAGGTCAGTGATAAGGACGGTTTCCCCTATGTAGATGATGTTAGGCACAGCTGATTTCAATATTATTGACTGAAGAGCCGCTGTGTCCCTCAAGATCTTCAATTTGAAACGTCCCTCCGAATCTATACCATTGGTAGAGACAGTTCCAGGATACAGGTGTTTACTGAAGAGAGAAAGATCATTAACAGGAACACCAACATACATCACAGGCTCACCGGACTTAGGAGGAGTCTGTTTGGATTTAGTAGATTCATTGCTTTTGTATTGAGCCTTCCCACATCTATCTATGGCATGTCCATAGAGTTTGCAATACTTACAATACAATTGTGAGCTCGCTTGATCTGTACTCACTTTATCGTAACTGTACCAAGACTTCTTACTGGAAGGTGGTTCTGGTGTCAGCCGGTGGATGAGGCTGTAGGTGTCACCCGACTTCGCACATTTGATGTAGTCGGTTTCTTCTTTGTCTGCTAAATATAAACGGATGGAAGCAGGAACACGTCTCAAGAATTCCTCAACTAGCATGAGGTTGACGAGTTCTGCAAATGTAGAGACATGTGCTGCTTCCAGCCATTTCATGAAATATCTTTTCTTGGTATTGGCAAATTCTAGAAAGGTGGTGGTACTTGCCACCACCAACTGATTGCTTCAGGGTCTGGTAGTCATTCTCAGACGCTAAGGTACTGAGAGTAACTGCAGCTCTACCTGTAAGATGCACTCTGAGAAGGGTAGACCATTGATCTGCAGGCCAGCTACGTTTATTAGCTAGGGTCTCAAAGGTGGTAAAAAAGACATCAATCTCTGTCTCAACGAATGGTGGCATTAACTTACTTGCATGGGAGACATTGAAACTTACTGGAAGACTAGCGGTAGCTTGTTGGCACTGAGTGTGGTGTGCAGTGTCCAACGTGAGTTCTCGTTGACGACATTCTATAACCATATCCACTTGCTGTTTGTCATGCTCGCGTTGTATCTCCAGTTGACGTTGTTTTGCTTCAAGCTGTACTCGCTCACGCTCTCTGAATAGGACCATCTCACGTTCCTTTAGGGCCACCTCTCGTTCTTGTTCTTCTTTCCTGATTGCAGCTTCTTCTTTCCTCATTTGTACAACTTCCTTTTGTTTTTGGAGGGCTTCTTTTTGTTGCTCCCGTTCAAGCTTTGCAAGTTCGAGTTTGAGTTTTATAGTTGCCAGAGCATTTTTATCTGCAATAGAATGAGTTTCGTGAGTTTCAGAGTCAATTGTTCCTTCATCTAAGAGGTGATCCATTAATAAGTTGTGCAAGTCATTTTTGTTGGCTCCTTGGGGAACCTCTAGTTGATACTCGTTGGCAAGAGCTTGTAATGCAGTCCTCTTGGCACGATATAAGTTCCCTATTTCACCTGCTGGATCGTTACGAAAAGCTTGGAGACGAAACAATGTGAAAGATAGCAAATAAATGTACAACGAATATAGTTGTGATATGGTAAATGTCAGAAACAGGATAACGTGGCAACTGGTAACTATCCTGTGAAATTTAAATCTTTAACAATTAACGTTAATTTTAGGATGGAAAATGATTAGTCAATCAAAGTCGCAGGAAATCTTGTACCGGTACTCAATGTAAGAGAATAAGGGCAAGAAAATCCTACTAAATAAATTAAACTGAGTTTCTAAAACAAATGAAACATTTAATTGCTTCAAAAGTGAATTAGGTTGTCCAAGAATGTAGGCATACCTTGCCGAGTCTCTATAGGACATAAGCAAGGGTTTCCCACTAAATGAAATATGATACAGAATTAGCGAACTTTGTGCCCTGAAAAAAGAAAGCTAATTCCCTACCTAAGTAAATATCATCATCTCTGACCGACGTGTAGGGGTGCGAGTGTCAACTGGTGTCGAGAACTGCTGCTGAGGTCCCAACTCAGCAACGTAGTCCGTGCTAGAGGAACTATGGCCCTCTGTATCCTCCTTCGGTCGGATTGCAGAAGATAGGGTACTTTGACCCGAAGACAAACCAAAGTACCAGGGTACCACAATGATGATCTGCCGATAATGTGAGAAATATCCTAGGGACAAAAGGTGGTAAACACGAGTAATAACACTGAGGGAGGGATGACCAATTAAGAGAATGACTGCGGCCTACAGTCACCACATAATCCACAGTTATCCAACACTCACAATATGTTACCCAAGGAATGCACAAAATACACAGCACCATATAAATATGAAAAGTAATGAAAATATTGAAAGCAACTGTAGCTAAGCCAAGTACGCTTACCTCAAATTGATGTTCTAGTACTAGTACCTGAGTGAAGCTCCTAGGACAGGCCCCCATTAAATGTGACGGGAAAGTGTTGGAGTGTAGATGTTCGGCAGTCCTCCAATGGCAGGTTTCAATGCCTGTCACTTTTACAAAAAAAAAAGATAGACTGCTTGCCTGTTGTCTGTGGTAATTGAGAGAGAGGAACATGTAAAACACAAAGTATGAACAATGAAACTTTAATATACTTTAAACATAAATAAAAATAAAGACAAGTCCCGTGGCAATGAATAGTGCAATTAAAGAACAAAGATAAATGCAAAAACATGATAGATAAAATAGTAAATGGTTTAAGACAAAATAATAAATGGTGCTGAGAATATTGGCTATGGCTGAGACCTCCCTTAGTATACAGACCCAGAGAGCTTAGTATGCCAGAGAGAGATGTCAACTCTTAGAGCACAAAGAATATTCTGAAGTTGATGGCTGGTTCAATCTCAGACATCGACTCAGGTAGATGGCGCTAAGGTGCAGTGTGCAGGTGTTCAGTCGGCGAGTTACCAATCAGGAGCAGGCAGGCTGGGATGGGTAGTTGGCTGGTTGATGACGAGCTGGCGTGGAGGTAGTGTAGAGTTGGGGGTTTAGGGTACGTTTTGCCTCCAGGTCAAAACGTTTTGTGCTACTAGTGGACGTATCTTGAATGTAGCATCTTATACTTGTAGAATAAACGTAACTTTAGGTAGGGAAGAGCAGGCTCAATCTCTCTTGAAAGAGATTATTGTCACAATACATACATATATATATATATATATATATATATATATATATATATATATATATATATATATATATATATATTCTCACATTGTTCTCTCAATGTGAGTTCTCTCACATTGACAGTGGCTTGACGAAAAATGCAGACTAACCTCACACTCATCTGGTGCCTTCGGGAAGTGGAGATATTTGAGATGTATATATATCTCGAAGTCTCTACTTCTTCTTTTGTAGGGTCTGATGGTGTAGTGGGTTAAAGCATACTAGTTATGGCAGCTACTGGAAGGTAGTTGTGCTTTCTGGGTTCGAGTCCCACTGGTGGGTGTTGTCCAAAGATTGTTAATCTTCACTTGTGGTTTATGCAAGTATAGGCTTATAAGCTGGACACGAGTTCTCTCACATTGACAGTGGCTTGACGAAAAATGCAGACTAACCTCACACTCATCTGGTGCCCTCGGGAAGCGGAGATATTTGAGATGTATATATATCTCGAAGTCTCTACTTCTTTTGTAGGGTCTGATGGTGTAGTGGGTTAAAGCATACTAGTTATGGCAGCTACTGGAAGGTAGTTGTGCTTTCTGGGTTCGAGTCCCACTGGTGGGTGTTGTCCAAAGATTGTTAATCTTCACTTGTGGTTTATGCAAGTATAGGCTTATAAGCTGGACACGAGTTCTCTCACATTGACAGTGGCTTGACGAAAAATGCAGACTAACCTCACACTCATCTGGTGCCCTCGGGAAGTGGAGATATTTGAGATGTATATATATCTCGAAGTCTCTACTTCTTTTGTAGGGTCTGATGGTGTAGTGGGTTAAAGCATACTAGTTATGGCAGCTACTGGAAGGTAGTTGTGCTTTCTGGGTTCGAGTCCCACTGGTGGGTGTTGTCCAAAGATTGTTAATCTTCACTTGTGGTTTATGCAAGTATAGGCTTATAAGCTGGACACGAGTTCTCTCACATTGACAGTGGCTTGATGAAAAATGCAGACTAACCTCACACTTATCTGGTGCCCTCGGGAAGTGGAGATATTTGAGATGTATATATATCTCGAAGTCTCTACTTCTTTTGTAGGGTCTGATGGTGTAGTGGGTTAAAGCATACTAGTTATGGCAGCTACTGGAAGGTAGTTGTGCTTTCTGGGTTCGAGTCCCACTGGTGGGTGTTGTCCAAAGATTGTTAATCTTCACTTGTGGTTTATGCAAGTATAGGCTTATAAGCTGGACACGAGTTCTCTCACATTGACAGTGGCTTGACGAAAAATGCAGACTAACCTCACACTCATCTGGTGCCCTCGGGAAGTGGAGATATTTGAGATGTATATATATCTCGAAGTCTCTACTTCTTTTGTAGGGTCTGATGGTGTAGTGGGTTAAAGCATACTAGTTATGGCAGCTACTGGAAGGTAGTTGTGCTTTCTGGGTTCGAGTCCCACTGGTGGGTGTTGTCCAAAGATTGTTAATCTTTACTTGTGGTTTATGCAAGTATAGGCTTATAAGCTGGACACGAGTTCTCTCACATTGACAGTGGCTTGACGAAAAATGCAGACTAACCTCACACTCATCTGGTGCCCTCGGGAAGTGGAGATATTTGAGATGTATATATCTCGAAGTCTCTACTTCTTTTGTAGGGTCTGATGGTGTAGTGGGTTAAAGCATACTAGTTATGGCAGCTACTGGAAGGTAGTTGTGCTTTCTGGGTTCGAGTCCCACTGGTGGGTGTTGTCCAAAGATTGTTAATCTTCACTTGTGGTTTATGCAAGTATAGGCTTATAAGCTGGACACGAGTTCTCTCACATTGACAGTGGCTTGACGAAAAATGCAGACTAACCTCACACTCATCTGGTGCCCTCGGGAAGTGGAGATATTTGAGATGTATATATATCTCGAAGTCTCTACTTCTTTTGTAGGGTCTGATGGTGTAGTGGGTTAAAGCATACTAGTTATGGCAGCTACTGGAAGGTAGTTGTGCTTTCTGGGTTCGAGTCCCACTGGTGGGTGTTGTCCAAAGATTGTTAATCTTTACTTGTGGTTTATGCAATTATAGGCTTATAAGCTGGACACGAGTTCTCTCACATTGACAGTGGCTTGACGAAAAATGCAGACTAACCTCACACTCATCTGGTGCCCTCGGGAAGTGGAGATATTTGAGATGTAAATATATCTCGAAGTCTCTACTTCTTTTGTAGGGTCTGATGGTGTAGTGGGTTAAAGCATACTAGTTATGGCAGCTACTGGAAGGTAGTTGTGCTTTCTGGGTTCGAGTCCCACTGGTGGGTGTTGTCCAAAGATTGTTAATCTTCACTTGTGGTTTATGCAAGTATAAGCTTATAAGCTGGACACGAGTTCTCTCACATTGACAGTGGCTTGACGAAAAATGCAGACTAACCTCACACTCATCTGGTGCCCTCGGGAAGTGGAGATATTTGAGATGTATATATATCTCGAAGTCTCTACTTCTTTTGTAGGGTCTGATGGTGTAGTGGGTTAAAGCATACTAGTTATGGCAGCTACTGGAAGGTAGTTGTGCTTTCTGGGTTCGAGTCCCACTGGTGGGTGTTGTCCAAAGATTGTTAATCTTTACTTGTGGTTTATGCAAGTATAGGCTTATAAGCTGGACACGAGTTCTCTCACATTGACAGTGGCTTGACGAAAAATGCAGACTAACCTCACACTCATCTGGTGCCCTCGGGAAGTGGAGATATTTGAGATGTATATATATCTCGAAGTCTCTACTTCTTTTGTTGGGTCTGATGGTGTAGTGGGTTAAAGCATACTAGTTATGGCAGCTACTGGAAGGTAGTTGTGCTTTCTGGGTTCGAGTCCCACTGGTGGGTGTTGTCCAAAGATTGTTAATCTTTACTTGTGGTTTATGCAAGTATAGGCTTATAAGCTGGACACGAGTTCTCTCACATTGACAGTGGCTTGACGAAAAATGCAGACTAACCTCACACTCATCTGGTGCCCTCGGGAAGTGGAGATATTTGAGATGTATATATATCTCGAAGTCTCTACTTCTTTTGTAGGGTCTGATGGTGTAGTGGGTTAAAGCATACTAGTTATGGCAGCTACTGGAAGGTAGTTGTGCTTTCTGGGTTCGAGTCCCACTGGTGGGTGTTGTCCAAAGATTGTTAATCTTCACTTGTGGTTTATGCAAGTATAGGCTTATAAGCTGGACACGAGTTCTCTCACATTGACAGTGGCTTGACGAAAAATGCAGACTAACCTCACACTCATCTGGTGCCCTCGGGAAGTGGAGATATTTGAGATGTATATATATCTCGAAGTCTCTACTTCTTTTGTAGGGTCTGATGGTGTAGTGGGTTAAAGCATACTAGTTATGGCAGCTACTGGAAGGTAGTTGTGCTTTCTGGGTTCGAGTCCCACTGGTGGGTGTTGTCCAAAGATTGTTAATCTTCACTTGTGGTTTATGCAAGTATAGGCTTATAAGCTGGACACGAGTTCTCTCACATTGACAGTGGCTTGACGAAAAATGCAGACTAACCTCACACTCATCTGGTGCCCTCGGGAAGTGGAGATATTTGAGATGTATATATCTCGAAGTCTCTACTTCTTTTGTAGGGTCTGATGGTGTAGTGGGTTAAAGCATACTAGTTATGGCAGCTACTGGAAGGTAGTTGTGCTTTCTGGGTTCGAGTCCCACTGGTGGGTGTTGTCCAAAGATTGTTAATCTTTACTTGTGGTTTATGCAAGTATAGGCTTATAAGCTGGACACGAGTTCTCTCACATTGACAGTGGCTTGACGAAAAATGCAGACTAACCTCACACTCATCTGGTGCCCTCGGGAAGTGGAGATATTTGAGATGTATATATATCTCGAAGTCTCTACTTCTTTTGTAGGGTCTGATGGTGTAGTGGGTTAAAGCATACTAGTTATGGCAGCTACTGGAAGGTAGTTGTGCTTTCTGGGTTCGAGTCCCACTGGTGGGTGTTGTCCAAAGATTGTTAATCTTCACTTGTGGTTTATGCAAGTATAGGCTTATAAGCTGGACACGAGTTCTCTCACATTGACAGTGGCTTGACGAAAAATGCAGACTAACCTCACACTCATCTGGTGCCCTCGGGAAGTGGAGATATTTGAGATGTATATATATCTCGAAGTACCTACTTCTTTTGTAGGGTCTGATGGTGTAGTGGGTTAAAGCATACTAGTTATGGCAGCTACTGGAAGGTAGTTGTGCTTTCTGGGTTCGAGTCCCACTGGTGGGTGTTGTCCAAAGATTGTTAATCTTCACTTGTGGTTTATGCAAGTATAGGCTTAACACGAGTTCTCTCACATTGACAGTGGCTTGACGAAAAATGCAGACTAACCTCACACTCATCTGGTGCCCTCGGGAAGTGGAGATATTTGAGATGTATATATATCTCGAAGTCTCTACTTCTTTTGTAGGGTCTGATGGTGTAGTGGGTTAAAGCATACTAGTTATGGCAGCTACTGGAAGGTAGTTGTGCTTTCTGGGTTCGAGTCCCACTGGTGGGTGTTGTCCAAAGATTGTTAATCTTTACTTGTGGTTTATGCAAGTATAGGCTTATAAGCTGGACACGAGTTCTCTCACATTGACAGTGGCTTGACGAAAAATGCAGACTAACCTCACACTCATCTGGTGCCCTCGGGAAGTGGAGATATTTGAGATGTATATATATCTCGAAGTCTCTACTTCTTTTGTTGGGTCTGATGGTGTAGTGGGTTAAAGCATACTAGTTATGGCAGCTACTGGAAGGTAGTTGTGCTTTCTGGGTTCGAGTCCCACTGGTGGGTGTTGTCCAAAGATTGTTAATCTTTACTTGTGGTTTATGCAAGTATAGGCTTATAAGCTGGACACGAGTTCTCTCACATTGACAGTGGCTTGACGAAAAATGCAGACTAACCTCACACTCATCTGGTGCCCTCGGGAAGTGGAGATATTTGAGATGTATATATATCTCGAAGTCTCTACTTCTTTTGTAGGGTCTGATGGTGTAGTGGGTTAAAGCATACTAGTTATGGCAGCTACTGGAAGGTAGTTGTGCTTTCTGGGTTCGAGTCCCACTGGTGGGTGTTGTCCAAAGATTGTTAATCTTCACTTGTGGTTTATGCAAGTATAGGCTTATAAGCTGGACACGAGTTCTCTCACATTGACAGTGGCTTGACGAAAAATGCAGACTAACCTCACACTCATCTGGTGCCCTCGGGAAGTGGAGATATTTGAGATGTATATATATCTCGAAGTCTCTACTTCTTTTGTAGGGTCTGATGGTGTAGTGGGTTAAAGCATACTAGTTATGGCAGCTACTGGAAGGTAGTTGTGCTTTCTGGGTTCGAGTCCCACTGGTGGGTGTTGTCCAAAGATTGTTAATCTTCACTTGTGGTTTATGCAAGTATAGGCTTATAAGCTGGACACGAGTTCTCTCACATTGACAGTGGCTTGACGAAAAATGCAGACTAACCTCACACTCATCTGGTGCCCTCGGGAAGTGGAGATATTTGAGATGTATATATATCTCGAAGTCTCTACTTCTTTTGTAGGGTCTGATGGTGTAGTGGGTTAAAGCATACTAGTTATGGCAGCTACTGGAAGGTAGTTGTGCTTTCTGGGTTCGAGTCCCACTGGTGGGTGTTGTCCAAAGATTGTTAATCTTCACTTGTGGTTTATGCAAGTATAGGCTTATAAGCTGGACACGAGTTCTCTCACATTGACAGTGGCTTGACGAAAAATGCAGACTAACCTCACACTCATCTGGTGCCCTCGGGAAGTGGAGATATTTGAGATGTATATATATCTCGAAGTCTCTACTTCTTTTGTAGGGTCTGATGGTGTAGTGGGTTAAAGCATACTAGTTATGGCAGCTACTGGAAGGTAGTTGTGCTTTCTGGGTTCGAGTCCCACTGGTGGGTGTTGTCCAAAGAGTGTTAATCTTCACTTGTGGATTATGCAAGTATAGGCTTAACACGAGTTCTCTCACATTGACAGTGGCTTGACGAAAAATGCAGACTAACCTCACACTCATCTGGTGCCCTCGGGAAGTGGAGATATTTGAGATGTATATATATCTCGAAGTCTCTACTTCTTTTGTAGGGTCTGATGGTGTAGTGGGTTAAAGCATACTAGTTATGGCAGCTACTGGAAGGTAGTTGTGCTTTCTGGGTTCGAGTCCCACTGGTGGGTGTTGTCCAAAGATTGTTAATCTTTACTTGTGGTTTATGCAAGTATAGGCTTATAAGCTGGACACGAGTTCTCTCACATTGACAGTGGCTTGACGAAAAATGCAGACTAACCTCACACTCATCTGGTGCCCTCGGGAAGTGGAGATATTTGAGATGTATATATATCTCGAAGTCTCTACTTCTTTTGTTAGGGTCTGATGGTGTAGTGGGTTAAAGCATACTAGTTATGGCAGCTACTGGAAGGTAGTTGTGCTTTCTGGGTTCGAGTCCCACTGGTGGGTGTTGTCCAAAGATTGTTAATCTTTACTTGTGGTTTATGCAAGTATAGGCTTATAAGCTGGACACGAGTTCTCTCACATTGACAGTGGCTTGACGAAAAATGCAGACTAACCTCACACTCATCTGGTGCCCTCGGGAAGTGGAGATATTTGAGATGTATATATATCTCGAAGTCTCTACTTCTTTTGTAGGGTCTGATGGTGTAGTGGGTTAAAGCATACTAGTTATGGCAGCTACTGGAAGGTAGTTGTGCTTTCTGGGTTCGAGTCCCACTGGTGGGTGTTGTCCAAAGATTGTTAATCTTCACTTGTGGTTTATGCAAGTATAGGCTTATAAGCTGGACACGAGTTCTCTCACATTGACAGTGGCTTGACGAAAAATGCAGACTAACCTCACACTCATCTGGTGCCCTCGGGAAGTGGAGATATTTGAGATGTATATATATCTCGAAGTCTCTACTTCTTTTGTAGGGTCTGATGGTGTAGTGGGTTAAAGCATACTAGTTATGGCAGCTACTGGAAGGTAGTTGTGCTTTCTGGGTTCGAGTCCCACTGGTGGGTGTTGTCCAAAGATTGTTAATCTTCACTTGTGGTTTATGCAAGTATAGGCTTATAAGCTGGACACGAGTTCTCTCACATTGACAGTGGCTTGACGAAAAATGCAGACTAACCTCACACTCATCTGGTGCCCTCGGGAAGTGGAGATATTTGAGATGTATATATATCTCGAAGTCTCTACTTCTTTTGTAGGGTCTGATGGTGTAGTGGGTTAAAGCATACTAGTTATGGCAGCTACTGGAAGGTAGTTGTGCTTTCTGGGTTCGAGTCCCACTGGTGGGTGTTGTCCAAAGAGTGTTAATCTTCACTTGTGGATTATGCAAGTATAGGCTTAACACGAGTTCTCTCACATTGACAGTGGCTTGACGAAAAATGCAGACTAACCTCACACTCATCTGGTGCCCTCGGGAAGTGGAGATATTTGAGATGTATATATATCTCGAAGTCTCTACTTCTTTTGTAGGGTCTGATGGTGTAGTGGGTTAAAGCATACTAGTTATGGCAGCTACTGGAAGGTAGTTGTGCTTTCTGGGTTCGAGTCCCACTGGTGGGTGTTGTCCAAAGATTGTTAATCTTTACTTGTGGTTTATGCAAGTATAGGCTTATAAGCTGGACACGAGTTCTCTCACATTGACAGTGGCTTGACGAAAAATGCAGACTAACCTCACACTCATCTGGTGCCCTCGGGAAGTGGAGATATTTGAGATGTATATATATCTCGAAGTCTCTACTTCTTTTGTTGGGTCTGATGGTGTAGTGGGTTAAAGCATACTAGTTATGGCAGCTACTGGAAGGTAGTTGTGCTTTCTGGGTTCGAGTCCCACTGGTGGGTGTTGTCCAAAGATTGTTAATCTTTACTTGTGGTTTATGCAAGTATAGGCTTATAAGCTGGACACGAGTTCTCTCACATTGACAGTGGCTTGACGAAAAATGCAGACTAACCTCACACTCATCTGGTGCCCTCGGGAAGTGGAGATATTTGAGATGTATATATATCTCGAAGTCTCTACTTCTTTTGTAGGGTCTGATGGTGTAGTGGGTTAAAGCATACTAGTTATGGCAGCTACTGGAAGGTAGTTGTGCTTTCTGGGTTCGAGTCCCACTGGTGGGTGTTGTCCAAAGATTGTTAATCTTCACTTGTGGTTTATGCAAGTATAGGCTTATAAGCTGGACACGAGTTCTCTCACATTGACAGTGGCTTGACGAAAAATGCAGACTAACCTCACACTCATCTGGTGCCCTCGGGAAGTGGAGATATTTGAGATGTATATATATCTCGAAGTCTCTACTTCTTTTGTAGGGTCTGATGGTGTAGTGGGTTAAAGCATACTAGTTATGGCAGCTACTGGAAGGTAGTTGTGCTTTCTGGGTTCGAGTCCCACTGGTGGGTGTTGTCCAAAGATTGTTAATCTTCACTTGTGGTTTATGCAAGTATAGGCTTATAAGCTGGACACGAGTTCTCTCACATTGACAGTGGCTTGACGAAAAATGCAGACTAACCTCACACTCATCTGGTGCCCTCGGGAAGTGGAGATATTTGAGATGTATATATCTCGAAGTCTCTACTTCTTTTGTAGGGTCTGATGGTGTAGTGGGTTAAAGCATACTAGTTATGGCAGCTACTGGAAGGTAGTTGTGCTTTCTGGGTTCGAGTCCCACTGGTGGGTGTTGTCCAAAGATTGTTAATCTTTACTTGTGGTTTATGCAAGTATAGGCTTATAAGCTGGACACGAGTTCTCTCACATTGACAGTGGCTTGACGAAAAATGCAGACTAACCTCACACTCATCTGGTGCCCTCGGGAAGTGGAGATATTTGAGATGTATATATATCTCGAAGTCTCTACTTCTTTTGTAGGGTCTGATGGTGTAGTGGGTTAAAGCATACTAGTTATGGCAGCTACTGGAAGGTAGTTGTGCTTTCTGGGTTCGAGTCCCACTGGTGGGTGTTGTCCAAAGATTGTTAATCTTCACTTGTGGTTTATGCAAGTATAGGCTTATAAGCTGGACACGAGTTCTCTCACATTGACAGTGGCTTGACGAAAAATGCAGACTAACCTCACACTCATCTGGTGCCCTCGGGAAGTGGAGATATTTGAGATGTATATATATCTCGAAGTACCTACTTCTTTTGTAGGGTCTGATGGTGTAGTGGGTTAAAGCATACTAGTTATGGCAGCTACTGGAAGGTAGTTGTGCTTTCTGGGTTCGAGTCCCACTGGTGGGTGTTGTCCAAAGATTGTTAATCTTCACTTGTGGTTTATGCAAGTATAGGCTTAACACGAGTTCTCTCACATTGACAGTGGCTTGACGAAAAATGCAGACTAACCTCACACTCATCTGGTGCCCTCGGGAAGTGGAGATATTTGAGATGTATATATATCTCGAAGTCTCTACTTCTTTTGTAGGGTCTGATGGTGTAGTGGGTTAAAGCATACTAGTTATGGCAGCTACTGGAAGGTAGTTGTGCTTTCTGGGTTCGAGTCCCACTGGTGGGTGTTGTCCAAAGATTGTTAATCTTCACTTGTGGTTTATGCAAGTATAGGCTTATAAGCTGGACACGAGTTCTCTCACATTGACAGTGGCTTGACGAAAAATGCAGACTAACCTCACACTTATCTGGTGCCCTCGGGAAGTGGAGATATTTGAGATGTATATATATCTCGAAGTCTCTACTTCTTTTGTAAGGTCTGATGGTGTAGTGGGTTAAAGCATACTAGTTATGGCAGCTACAGGAAGGTAGTTGTGCTTTCTGGGTTCGAGTCCCACTGGTGGGTGTTGTCCAAAGATTGTTAATCTTCACTTGTGGTTTATGCAAGTATAGGCTTATAAGCTGGACACGAGTTCTCTCACATTGACAGTGGCTTGACGAAAAATGCAGACTAACCTCACACTCATCTGGTGCCCTCGGGAAGTGGAGATATTTGAGATGTATATATATCTCGAAGTCTCTACTTCTTTTGTAGGGTCTGATGGTGTAGTGGGTTAAAGCATACTAGTTATGGCAGCTACTGGAAGGTAGTTGTGCTTTCTGGGTTCGAGTCCCACTGGTGGGTGTTGTCCAAAGATTGTTAATCTTCACTTGTGGTTTATGCAAGTATAGGCTTATAAGCTGGACACGAGTTCTCTCACATTGACAGTGGCTTGACGAAAAATGCAGACTAACCTCACACTCATCTGGTGCCCTCGGGAAGTGGAGATATTTGAGATGTATATATATCTCGAAGTCTCTACTTCTTTTGTAGGGTCTGATGGTGTAGTGGGTTAAAGCATACTAGTTATGGCAGCTACTGGAAGGTAGTTGTGCTTTCTGGGTTCGAGTCCCACTGGTGGGTGTTGTCCAAAGAGTGTTAATCTTCACTTGTGGATTTATGCAAGTATAGGCTTAACACGAGTTCTCTCACATTGACAGTGGCTTGACGAAAAATGCAGACTAACCTCACACTCATCTGGTGCCCTCGGGAAGTGGAGATATTTGAGATGTATATATATCTCGAAGTCTCTACTTCTTTTGTAGGGTCTGATGGTGTAGTGGGTTAAAGCATACTAGTTATGGCAGCTACTGGAAGGTAGTTGTGCTTTCTGGGTTCGAGTCCCACTGGTGGGTGTTGTCCAAAGATTGTTAATCTTCACTTGTGGTTTATGCAAGTATAGGCTTATAAGCTGGACACGAGTTCTCTCACATTGACAGTGGCTTGACGAAAAATGCAGACTAACCTCACACTCATCTGGTGCCCTCGGGAAGTGGAGATATTTGAGATGTAATATATCTCGAAGTCTCTACTTCTTTTGTAGGGTCTGATGGTGTAGTGGGTTAAAGCATACTAGTTATGGCAGCTACTGGAAGGTAGTTGTGCTTTCTGGGTTCGAGTCCCACTGGTGGGTGTTGTCCAAAGATTGTTAATCTTCACTTGTGGTTTATGCAAGTATAGGCTTATAAGCTGGACACGAGTTCTCTCACATTGACAGTGGCTTGACGAAAAATGCAGACTAACCTCACACTCATCTGGTGCCCTCGGGAAGTGGAGATATTTGAGATGTATATATATCTCGAAGTACTCTACTTCTTTTGTAGGGTCTGATGGTGTAGTGGGTTAAAGCATACTAGCTATGGCAGCTACTGGAAGGTAGTTGTGCTTTCTGGGTTCGAGTCCCACTGGTGGGTGTTGTCCAAAGATTGTTAATCTTCACTTGTGGTTTATGCAAGTATAGGCTTATAAGCTGGACACGAGTTCTCTCACATTGACAGTGGCTTGACGAAAAATGCAGACTAACCTCACACTCATCTGGTGCCCTCGGGAAGTGGAGATATTTGAGATGTATATATATCTCGAAGTCTCTACTTCTTTTGTAGGGTCTGATGGTGTAGTGGGTTAAAGCATACTAGTTATGGCAGCTACTGGAAGGTAGTTGTGCTTTCTGGGTTCGAGTCCCACTGGTGGGTGTTGTCCAAAGATTGTTAATCTTCACTTGTGGTTTATGCAAGTATAGGCTTATAAGCTGGACACGAGTTCTCTCACATTGACAGTGGCTTGACGAAAAATGCAGACTAACCTCACACTTATCTGGTGCCCTCGGGAAGTGGAGATATTTGAGATGTATATATATCTCGAAGTCTCTACTTCTTTTGTAGGGTCTGATGGTGTAGTGGGTTAAAGCATACTAGTTATGGCAGCTACAGGAAGGTAGTTGTGCTTTCTGGGTTCGAGTCCCACTGGTGGGTGTTGTCCAAAGATTGTTAATCTTCACTTGTGGTTTATGCAAGTATAGGCTTATAAGCTGGACACGAGTTCTCTCACATTGACAGTGGCTTGACGAAAAATGCAGACTAACCTCACACTCATCTGGTGCCCTCGGGAAGTGGAGATATTTGAGATGTATATATATCTCGAAGTCTCTACTTCTTTTGTAGGGTCTGATGGTGTAGTGGGTTAAAGCATACTAGTTATGGCAGCTACTGGAAGGTAGTTGTGCTTTCTGGGTTCGAGTCCCACTGGTGGGTGTTGTCCAAAGATTGTTAATCTTTACTTGTGGTTTATGCAAGTATAGGCTTATAAGCTGGACACGAGTTCTCTCACATTGACAGTGGCTTGACGAAAAATGCAGACTAACCTCACACTCATCTGGTGCCCTCGGGAAGTGGAGATATTTGAGATGTATATATATCTCGAAGTCTCTACTTCTTTTGTTAGGGTCTGATGGTGTAGTGGGTTAAAGCATACTAGTTATGGCAGCTACTGGAAGGTAGTTGTGCTTTCTGGGTTCGAGTCCCACTGGTGGGTGTTGTCCAAAGATTGTTAATCTTTACTTGTGGTTTATGCAAGTATAGGCTTATAAGCTGGACACGAGTTCTCTCACATTGACAGTGGCTTGACGAAAAATGCAGACTAACCTCACACTCATCTGGTGCCCTCGGGAAGTGGAGATATTTGAGATGTATATATATCTCGAAGTCTCTACTTCTTTTGTAGGGTCTGATGGTGTAGTGGGTTAAAGCATACTAGTTATGGCAGCTACTGGAAGGTAGTTGTGCTTTCTGGGTTCGAGTCCCACTGGTGGGTGTTGTCCAAAGATTGTTAATCTTCACTTGTGGTTTATGCAAGTATAGGCTTATAAGCTGGACACGAGTTCTCTCACATTGACAGTGGCTTGACGAAAAATGCAGACTAACCTCACACTCATCTGGTGCCCTCGGGAAGTGGAGATATTTGAGATGTATATATATCTCGAAGTCTCTACTTCTTTTGTAGGGTCTGATGGTGTAGTGGGTTAAAGCATACTAGTTATGGCAGCTACTGGAAGGTAGTTGTGCTTTCTGGGTTCGAGTCCCACTGGTGGGTGTTGTCCAAAGATTGTTAATCTTCACTTGTGGTTTATGCAAGTATAGGCTTATAAGCTGGACACGAGTTCTCTCACATTGACAGTGGCTTGACGAAAAATGCAGACTAACCTCACACTCATCTGGTGCCCTCGGGAAGTGGAGATATTTGAGATGTATATATCTCGAAGTCTCTACTTCTTTTGTAGGGTCTGATGGTGTAGTGGGTTAAAGCATACTAGTTATGGCAGCTACTGGAAGGTAGTTGTGCTTTCTGGGTTCGAGTCCCACTGGTGGGTGTTGTCCAAAGATTGTTAATCTTCACTTGTGGTTTATGCAAGTATAGGCTTATAAGCTGGACACGAGTTCTCTCACATTGACAGTGGCTTGACGAAAAATGCAGACTAACCTCACACTCATCTGGTGCCCTCGGGAAGTGGAGATATTTGAGATGTATATATATCTCGAAGTCTCTACTTCTTTTGTAGGGTCTGATGGTGTAGTGGGTTAAAGCATACTAGTTATGGCAGCTACTGGAAGGTAGTTGTGCTTTCTGGGTTCGAGTCCCACTGGTGGGTGTTGTCCAAAGATTGTTAATCTTCACTTGTGGTTTATGCAAGTATAGGCTTATAAGCTGGACACGAGTTCTCTCACATTGACAGTGGCTTGACGAAAAATGCAGACTAACCTCACACTCATCTGGTGCCCTCGGGAAGTGGAGATATTTGAGATGTATATATATCTCGAAGTACCTACTTCTTTTGTAGGGTCTGATGGTGTAGTGGGTTAAAGCATACTAGTTATGGCAGCTACTGGAAGGTAGTTGTGCTTTCTGGGTTCGAGTCCCACTGGTGGGTGTTGTCCAAAGATTGTTAATCTTCACTTGTGGTTTATGCAAGTATAGGCTTAACACGAGTTCTCTCACATTGACAGTGGCTTGACGAAAAATGCAGACTAACCTCACACTCATCTGGTGCCCTCGGGAAGTGGAGATATTTGAGATGTATATATATCTCGAAGTCTCTACTTCTTTTGTAAGGTCTGATGGTGTAGTGGGTTAAAGCATACTAGTTATGGCAGCTACAGGAAGGTAGTTGTGCTTTCTGGGTTCGAGTCCCACTGGTGGGTGTTGTCCAAAGATTGTTAATCTTCACTTGTGGTTTATGCAAGTATAGGCTTATAAGCTGGACACGAGTTCTCTCACATTGACAGTGGCTTGACGAAAAATGCAGACTAACCTCACACTCATCTGGTGCCCTCGGGAAGTGGAGATATTTGAGATGTATATATATCTCGAAGTCTCTACTTCTTTTGTAGGGTCTGATGGTGTAGTGGGTTAAAGCATACTAGTTATGGCAGCTACTGGAAGGTAGTTGTGCTTTCTGGGTTCGAGTCCCACTGGTGGGTGTTGTCCAAAGATTGTTAATCTTCACTTGTGGTTTATGCAAGTATAGGCTTATAAGCTGGACACGAGTTCTCTCACATTGACAGTGGCTTGACGAAAAATGCAGACTAACCTCACACTCATCTGGTGCCCTCGGGAAGTGGAGATATTTGAGATGTATATATATCTCGAAGTCTCTACTTCTTTTGTAGGGTCTGATGGTGTAGTGGGTTAAAGCATACTAGTTATGGCAGCTACTGGAAGGTAGTTGTGCTTTCTGGGTTCGAGTCCCACTGGTGGGTGTTGTCCAAAGAGTGTTAATCTTCACTTGTGGATTATGCAAGTATAGGCTTAACACGAGTTCTCTCACATTGACAGTGGCTTGACGAAAAATGCAGACTAACCTCACACTCATCTGGTGCCCTCGGGAAGTGGAGATATTTGAGATGTATATATATCTCGAAGTCTCTACTTCTTTTGTAGGGTCTGATGGTGTAGTGGGTTAAAGCATACTAGTTATGGCAGCTACTGGAAGGTAGTTGTGCTTTCTGGGTTCGAGTCCCACTGGTGGGTGTTGTCCAAAGATTGTTAATCTTTACTTGTGGTTTATGCAATTATAGGCTTATAAGCTGGACACGAGTTCTCTCACATTG